>NW_027018248.1:0-52400 GCF_032854445.1 Liolophura sinensis | reverse complement strand
CTTCGGTAGCCCAGACGACGTCAAATCTTTGGGCCAAGCCCATTTAACTCACCCAGCAATGTCTTACTTCTAAGTCGAAGACAAACTCAATGTCTTTATCTACATGTAGAAAAACCACACCATTTGTATATAAAAAAAACACAAGGTACATGATAAAGTCTGATGTAAAAAGTACAATTGAACACTGACCCACATCAATAAGGTGCCAAAAGATGCGCAATTGGGCCAGGCATCTCCAGCTGTTGAAAAATTGCAAATTTCCTTGGTTTCCATGGAGTAAGAGCCGTTGCTGGGCACGTGATCTTGACATCAATGATTATTCATTTGTGGCTACAGCAAAAGTATTGGTCGGAGAGCAACGCGGTTTGCACCATTCGATTTCTCGTCAAAAAAATACGTCGGATTAGCTTCTTACCAGCAGCATTGGAACAGTTTTTCCACTTTTGGATTTTTGCCAGGTCTTTTTGCTAATTGAAATGGGCTACATTAACTATGTACAATCGCGACTGGTCATTACTATATTCAACTTTTCATTATAAGTTATGTGGCCTTCGGTAGCCAGACGACGTCAAATCTTTGGGCCAAGCCCATTTTAACTCACCCAGCAAATGTCTCACTTCTAAGTCGAAGACAAACTCAATGTCTTTATCTACATGTAGAAAAACCACACCATTTGTATATAAAAAAAAACGAAGGTAGATGATAAAGTCTGATGTAAAAAGTACAATTGAACACTGACCCACATCAATAAGGTGCCAAAAGATGCGCAATTGGGCCAGGCATCTCCAGCTGTTGAAAATTGCAAATTCCTTGGTTTCCATGGAGTAAGAGGCCGTTGCTGGGCACGTGATCTTGACATCAATGATTATTCATTTGTGGCTACAGCCAAAAGTATTGGTCGGAGAGCAACGCGGTTTGCACCATTCGATTTCTCGTCAAAAAATACGTCGGATTAGCCTCTTACCAGCAGCATTGGAACAGTTTTTCCACTTTTGGATTTTTGCCTGGTCTTTTTGCTAATTGAAATCGGCTACATTAACTATGTACAATCGCGACTGGTCATTACTATATTCAACTTTTCATTATAAGTTATGTGCCCTTCGGTAGCCCAGACGACGTCAAATCTTTGGGCCAAGCCCATTTAACTCACCCAGCAGTTGTCTTACTTCTAAGTCAAAGACAAACTCAATGTCTTTATCTACATATAGAAAAACCACACCATTTGTATATAAAAAAAACACAAGGTACTTGATACAGTCCGCTGTAAAAAGTACAATTTAAACACTGACCCACATCAATAAGGTGCCAAAAGATGCGCAATTGGGCCAGGCATCTCCAGCTGTTGAAAATTGCAAATTTCCTTGGTTTCCATGGAGTAAGAGCCGTTGCTGGGCACGTGATCTTGACATCAATGATTATTCATTTGTGGCTATAGCCAAAAGTATTGGTCGGAGAGCAACGCGGTTTGCACCATTCGATTTCTCGTCAAAAAATACGTCGGATTAGCCTCTTACCAGCAGCATTGAACAGTTTTTCCACTTTTGGATTTTTGCCTGGTCTTTTTGCTAATTGAAATCGGCTACATTAACTATGTACAATCGCGACTGGTCATTACTATATTCAACTTTTTCATTATAAGTTATGTGCCCTTCGGTAGCCCAGACGACGTCAAATCTTTGGGCCAAGCCCATTTAACTCACCCAGCAAATGTCTCACTTCTAAGTCGAAGACAAACTCAATGTCTTTATCTACATGTAGAAAAACCACACCATTTGTATATAAAAAAAACACAAGGTACATGATAAAGTCTGATGTAAAAAGTACAATTGAACACTGACCCACATCAATAAGGTGCCAAAAGATGCGCAATTGGGCCAGGCATCTCCAGCTGTTGAAAAATTGCAAATTTCCTTGGTTTCCATGGAGTAAGAGCCGTTGCTGGGCACGTGATCTTGACATCAATGATTATTCATTTGTGGCTATAGCCAAAAGTATTGGTCGGAGAGCAACACGGTTTGCACCATTCGATTTCTCGTCAAAAAATACGTCGGATTAGCCTCTTACCAGCAGCATTGGAACAGTTTTTCCACTTTTGGATTTTTGCCTGGTCTTTTTGCTAATTGAAATCGGCTACATTAACTATGTACAATCGCGACTGGTCATTACTATATTCAACTTTTCATTATAAGTTATGTGCCCTTCGGTAGCCCAGACGACGTCAAATCTTTGGGCCAAGCCCATTTAACTCACCCAGCAGTTGTCTTACTTCTAAGTCAAAGACAAACTCAATGTCTTTATCTACATATAGAAAAACCACACATTTGTATATAAAAAAAACACAAGTACTTGATACAGTCCGCTGTAAAAAGTACAATTTAACACTGACCCACATCAATAAGGTGCCAAAAGATGCGCAATTGGCCAGGCATCTCCAGCTGTTGAAAAATTGCAAATTTCCTTGGTTTCCATGGAGTAAGAGCCGTTGCTGGGCACGTGATCTTGACATCAATGATTATTCATTTGTGGCTACAGCCAAAAGTATTGGTCGGAGAGCAACGCGGTTTGCACCATTCGATTTCTCGTCAAAAAATACGTCGGATTAGCCTCTTACCAGCAGCATTGGAACAGTTTTTCCACTTTTGGATTTTTGCCTGGTCTTTCTGCGAATTGAAATCGGCTACATTAACTATGTACAATCGCGACTGGTCATTACTATATTCAACTTTCATTATATGTTATGTGCCCTTCGGTAGCCCAGACGACGTCAAATCTTTGGGCCAAGCCCATTTAACTCACCCAGCAAATGTCTTACTTCTAAGTCGAAGACAAACTCAATGTCTTTATCTACATGTAGAAAAACCACACCATTTGTATATAAAAAAAACACAAGGTACTTGATACAGTCCGCTGTAAAAAGTACAAATTGAACACTGACCCACATCAATAAGGTGCCAAAAGATGCGCATTTGGGCCAGGCATCTCCAGCTGTTGAAAAATTGCAAATTTCTTGGTTTCCATGGAGTAAGAGCCGTTGCTGGGCACGTGATCTTGACATCAATGATTATTCATTTGTGGCTACAGCCAAAAGTATTGGTCGGAGAGCAACGCGGTTTGCACCATTCGATTTCTCGTCAAAAAATACGTCGGATTAGCCTCTTACCAGCAGCATTTTAACAGTTTTTCCACTTTTGGATTTTTGCCAGGTCTTTTGCGAATTGAAATCGGCTACATTAACTATGTACAATCGCGACTGGTCATTACTATATTCAACTTTTCATTATAAGTTATGTGCCCTTCTGTAGCCCAGACGACGTCAAATCTTTGGGCCAAGCCCATTTAACTCACCCAGCAAATGTCTTACTTCTAAGTCGAAGACAAACTCAATGTCTTTATCTACATGTAGAAAAACCACACCATTTGTATATAAAAAAAACACAAGGTACATGATACAGTCTGCTGTAAAAAGTACAATTGAACACTGACCCACATCAATAAGGTGCCAAAAGATGCGCAATTGGGCCAGGCATCTCCAGCTGTTGACAAATTGCAAATTTCCTTGGTTTCCATGTAGTAAGAGCCGTTGCTGGGCACGTGATCTTGACATCAATGATTATTCATTTGTGGCTACAGCCAAAAGTATTGGTCGGAGAGCAACGCGGTTTGCACCAGTCGATTTCTCGTCAAAAAATACGTCGGATTAGCCTCTTACCAGCAGCATTGGAACAGTTTTTCCACTTTTGGATTTTTACCAGGTCTTTTTGCTAATTGAAATCGGCTACATTAACTATGTACAATCGCGACTGGTCATTACTATATTCAACTTTTCATTATAAGTTATGTGCCCTTCGGTAGCCCAGACGACGTCAAATCTTTGGGCAAAGCCCATTTAACTCACCCAGCAGTTGTCTTACTTCTAAGTCGAAGACAAACTCAATGTCTTTATCTACATGTAGAAAAACCACACCATTTGTATATAAAAAAAACACAAGGTACATGATAAAGTCTGATGTAAAAAGTACAATTGAACACTGACCCACATCAATAAGGTGCCAAAAGATGCGCAATTGGGCCAGGCATCTCCAGCTGTTGAAAAATTGCAAATTTCCTTGGTTTCCATGGAGTAAGAGCCGTTGCTGGGCACGTGATCTTGACATCAATGATTATTCATTTGTGGCTATAGCCAAAAGTATTGGTCGGAGAGCAACGCGGTTTGCACCATTCGATTTCTCGTCAAAAAATACGTCGGATTAGCCTCTTACCAGCAGCATTGGAACAGTTTTTCCACTTTTGGATTTTTGCCTGGTCTTTTTGCTAATTGAAATCGGCTACATTAACTATGTACAATCGCGACTGGTCATTACTATATTCAACTTTTCATTATAAGTTATGTGCCCTTCGGTAGCCCAGACGACGTCAAATCTTTGGGCCAAGCCCATTTAACTCACCCAGCAGTTGTCTTACTTCTAAGTCAAAGACAAACTCAATGTCTTTATCTACATGTAGAAAAACCACACCATTTGTATATAAAAAAAACACAAGGTACTTGATACAGTCCGCTGTGAAAAGTACAATTGAACACTGACCCACATCAATAAGGTGCCAAAAGATGCGCAATTGGGCCAGGCAACTCCAGCTGTTGAAAAATTGCAAATTTCCTTGGTTTCCATGGAGTAAGAGCCGTTGCTGGGCACGTGATCTTGACATCAATGATTATTCATTTGTGGCTACAGCCAAAAGTATTGGTCGGAGAGCAACGCGGTTTGCACCATTCGATTTCTCGTCAAAAAATACGTCGGATTAGCCTCTTACCAGCAGCATTGGAACAGTTTTTCCACTTTTGGATTTTTATTTGGTCTTTCTGCGAATTGAAATCGGCTACATTAACTATGTACAATCGCGACTGGTCATTACTATATTCAACTTTTCATTATAAGTTATGTGGCCTTCGGTAGCCCAGACGACGTCAAATCTTTGGGCCAAGCCCATTTAACTCACCCAGCAGTTGTCTTACTTCTAAGTCGAAGACAAACTCAATGTCTTTATCTACATGTAGAAAAACCACACCATTTGTATATAAAAAAAACACAAGGTACTTGATACAGTCTGCTGTAAAAAGTACAATTGAACACTGACCCACATCAATAAGGTGCCAAAAGATGCGCATTTGGGCCAGGCAACTCCAGCTGTTGAAAAATTGCAAATTTCCTTGGTTTCCATGGAGTAAGAGCCGTTGCTGGGCACGTGATCTTGACATCAATGATTATTCATTTGTGGCTACAGCCAAAAGTATTGGTCGGAGAGCAACGCGGTTTGCACCATTCGATTTCTCGTCAAAAAATACGTCGGATTAGCCTCTTACCAGCAGCATTGGAACAGTTTTTCCACTTTTGGATTTTTGCCTGGTCTTTTTGCTAATTGAAATCGGCTACATAAACTATGTACAATCGCGACTGGTCATTACTATATTCAACTTTTCATTATAAGTTATGTGCCCTTCGGTAGCCCAGACGACGTCAAATCTTTGGGCCAAGCCCATTTAACTCACCCAGCAAATGTCTTACTTCTAAGTCGAAGACAAACTCAATGTCTTTATCTACATGTAGAAAAACCACACCATTTGTATATAAAAAAAACACAAGGTACTTGATACAGTCCGCTGTAAAAAGTACAATTGAACACTGACCCACATCAATAAGGTGCCAAAAGATGCGCAATTGGGCCAGGCATCTCCAGCTGTTGAAAAATTGCAAATTTCCTTGGTTTCCATGGAGTAAGAGCCGTTGCTGGGCACGTGATCTTGACATCAATGATTATTCATTTGTGGCTACAGCCAAAAGTATTGGTCGGAGAGCAACGCGGTTTGCACCATTCGATTTCTCGTCAAAAAATACGTCGGATTAGCCTCTTACCAGCAGCATTTTAACAGTTTTTCCACTTTTGGATTTTTGCCTGGTATTTTTTCTAATTGAAATCGGCTACATTAACTATGTACAATCGCGACTGGTCATTACTATATTCAACTTTTCATTATAAGTTATGTGCCCTTCGGTAGCCCAGACGACGTCAAATCTTTGGGCCAAGCCCATTTAACTCACCCAGCAAATGGCTTACTTCTAAGTCGAAGACAAACTCAATGTCTTTATCTACATGTAGAAAAACCACACCATTTGTATATAAAAAAAACACAAGGTACATGATAAAGTCTGATGTAAAAAGTACAATTGAACACTGACCCACATCAATAAGGTGCCAAAAGATGCGCAATTGGGCCAGGCATCTCCAGCTGTTGAAAAATTGCAAATTTCCTTGGTTTCCATGGAGTAAGAGCCGTTGCTGGGCACGTGATCTTGACATCAATGATTATTCATTTGTGGCTATAGCCAAAAGTATTGGTCGGAGAGCAACGCGGTTTGCACCATTCGATTTCTCGTCAAAAAATACGTCGGATTAGCCTCTTACCAGCAGCATTGGAACAGTTTTTCCACTTTTGGATTTTTGCCTGGTCTTTTTGCTAATTGAAATCGGCTACATTAACTATGTACAATCGCGACTGGTCATTACTATATTCAACTTTTCATTATAAGTTATGTGCCCTTCGGTAGCCCAGACGACGTCAAATCTATGTGCAAAGCCCATTTAACTCACCCAGCAGTTGTCTTACTTCTAAGTCGAAGACAAATTCAATGTCTTTATCTACATGTAGAAAAACCACACCATTTGTATATAAAAAAAACACAAGGTACTGGATACAGTCCGCTGTAAAAAGTACAATTGAACACTGACCCACATCAATAAGGTGCCAAAAGATGCGCAATTGGGCCAGGCATCTCCAGCTGTTGAAAAATTGCAAATTTCCTTGGTTTCCATGTAGTAAGAGCCGTTGCTGGGCACGTGATCTTGACATCAATGATTATTCATTTGTGGCTACAGCCAAAAGTATTGGTCGGAGAGCAACGCGGTTTGCACCATTCGATTTCTCGTCAAAAAATACGTCGGATTAGCCTCTTACCAGCAGCATTTTAACAGTTTTTCCACTTTTGGATTTTTGCCTGGTATTTTTTCTAATTGAAATCGGCTACATTAACTATGTACAATCGCGACTGGTCATTACTATATTCAACTTTTCATTATAAGTTATGTGCCCTTCGGTAGCCCAGACGACGTCAAATCTTTGGGCCAAGCCCATTTAACTCACCCAGCAAATGTCTTACTTCTAAGTCGAAGACAAACTCAATGTCTTTATCTACATGTAGAAAAACCACACCATTTGTATATAAAAAAAACACAAGGTACATGATAAAGTCTGATGTAAAAAGTACAATTGAACACTGACCCACATCAATAAGGTGCCAAAAGATGCGCAATTGGGCCAGGCATCTCCAGCTGTTGAAAAATTGCAAATTTCCTTGGTTTCCATGGAGTAAGAGCCGTTGCTGGGCACGTGATCTTGACATCAATGATTATTCATTTGTGGCTACAGCCAAAAGTATTGGTCGGAGAGCAACGCGGTTTGCACCATTCGATTTCTCGTCAAAAAATACGTCGGATTAGCTTCTTACCAGCAGCATTGGAACAGTTTTTCCACTTTTGGATTTTTGCCAGGTCTTTTTGCTAATTGAAATGGGCTACATTAACTATGTACAATCGCGACTGGTCATTACTATATTCAACTTTTCATTATAAGTTATGTGGCCTTCGGTAGCCCAGACGACGTCAAATCTTTGGGCCAAGCCCATTTAACTCACCCAGCAAATGTCTCACTTCTAAGTCGAAGACAAACTCAATGTCTTTATCTACATGTAGAAAAACCACACCATTTGTATATAAAAAAAACGCAAGGTAGATGATAAAGTCTGATGTAAAAAGTACAATTGAACACTGACCCACATCAATAAGGTGCCAAAAGATGCGCAATTGGGCCAGGCATCTCCAGCTGTTGAAAAATTGCAAATTTCCTTGGTTTCCATGGAGTAAGAGCCGTTGCTGGGCACGTGATCTTGACATCAATGATTATTCATTTGTGGCTACAGCCAAAAGTATTGGTCGGAGAGCAACGCGGTTTGCACCATTCGATTTCTCGTCAAAAAATACGTCGGATTAGCCTCTTACCAGCAGCATTGGAACAGTTTTTCCACTTTTGGATTTTTGCCTGGTCTTTTTGCTAATTGAAATCGGCTACATTAACTATGTACAATCGCGACTGGTCATTACTATATTCAACTTTTCATTATAAGTTATGTGCCCTTCGGTAGCCCAGACGACGTCAAATCTTTGGGCCAAGCCCATTTAACTCACCCAGCAAATGTCTTACTTCTAAGTCGAAGACAAACTCAATGTCTTTATCTACATGTAGAAAAACCACACCATTTGTATATAAAAAAAAACACAAGGTACATGATAAAGTCTGATGTAAAAAGTACAATTGAACACTGACCCACATCAATAAGGTGCCAAAAGATGCGCAATTGGGCCAGGCATCTCCAGCTGTTGAAAAATTGCAAATTTCCTTGGTTTCCATGGAGTAAGAGCCGTTGCTGGGCACGTGATCTTGACATCAATGATTATTCATTTGTGGCTATAGCCAAAAGTATTGGTCGGAGAGCAACGCGGTTTGCACCATTCGATTTCTCGTCAAAAAATACGTCGGATTAGCCTCTTACCAGCAGCATTGGAACAGTTTTTCCACTTTTGGATTTTTGCCTGGTCTTTCTGCGAATTGAAATCGGCTACATTAACTATGTACAATCGCGACTGGTCATTACTATATTCAACTTTTCATTATATGTTATGTGCCCTTCGGTAGCCCAGACGACGTCAAATCTTTGGGCCAAGCCCATTTAACTCACCCAGCAAATGTCTTACTTCTAAGTCGAAGACAAACTCAATGTCTTTATCTACATGTAGAAAAACCACACCATTTGTATATAAAAAAAACACAAGGTACTTGATACAGTCCGCTGTAAAAAGTACAATTGAACACTGACCCACATCAATAAGGTGCCAAAAGATGCGCATTTGCGCCAGGCATCTCCAGCTGTTGAAAAATTGCAAATTTCCTTGGTTTCCATGGAGTAAGAGCCGTTGCTGGGCACGTGATCTTGACATCAATGATTATTCATTTGTGGCTACAGCCAAAAGTATTGGTCGTAGAGCAACGCGGTTTGCACCATTCGATTTCTCGTCAAAAAATACGTCGGATTAGCCTCTTACCAGCAGCATTGGAACAGTTTTTCCACTTTGGATTTTTGCCTGGTCTTTTTGCTAATTGAAATCGGCTACATTAACTATGTACAATCGCGACTGGTCATTACTATATTCAACTTTTCATTATAAGTTATGTGCCCTTCGGTAGCCCAGACGACGTCAAATCTTTGGGCCAAGCCCATTTGACTCACCCAGCAAATGTCTTACTTCTAAGTCGAAGACAAACTCAATGTCTTTATCTACATGTAGAAAAACCACACCATTTGTATATAAAAAAAACACAAGGTACATGATACAGTCTGCTGTAAAAAGTACAATTGAACACTGACCCACATCAATAAGGTGCCAAAAGATGCGCAATTGGGCCAGGCATCTCCAGCTGTTGACAAATCTCAAATTTCCTTGGTTTCCATGTAGTAAGAGCCGTTGCTGGGCACGTGATCTTGACATCAATGATTATTCATTTGTGGCTACAGCCAAAAGTATTGGTCGGAGAGCAACGCGGTTTGTACCATTCGATTTCTCGTCAAAAATACGTCGGATTAGCCTCTTACCAGCAGCATTGGAACAGTTTTTCCACTTTTGGATTTTTGCCAGGTCTTTTTGCTAATTGAAATCGGCTACATTAACGATGTACAATCGCGACTGGTCATTACTATATTCAACTTTTCATTATAAGTTATGTGCCCTTCGGTAGCCCAGACGACGTCAAATCTTTGGGCAAAGCCCATTTAACTCACCCAGCAGTTGTCTTACTTCTAAGTCGAAGACAAACTCAATGTCTTTATCTACATGTAGAAGAACCACACCATTTGTATATAAAAAAAACACAAGGTACTTGATACAGTCCGCTGTAAAAAGGACAATTGAACACTGACCCACATCAATAAGGTGCCAAAAGATGCGCAATTGGGCCAGGCATCTCCAGCTGTTGAAAAATTGCAAATTTCCTTGGTTTCCATGGAGTAAGACCCGTTGCTGGGCACGTGATCTTGACATCAATGATTATTCATTTGTGGCTACAGCCAAAAGTATTGGTCGGAGAGCAACGCGGTTTGCACCATTCGATTTCTCGTCAAAAAATACGTCGGATTAGCCTCTTACCAGCAGCATTGGAACAGTTTTTCCCACTTTTGGATTTTTGCCTGGTCTTTTTGCTAATTGAAATCGGCTACATTAACTATGTACAATCGCGACTGGTCATTACTATATTCAACTTTTCATTATAAGTTATGTGCCCTTCGGTAGCCCAGACGACGTCAAATCTTTGGGCCAAGCCCATTTAACTCACCCAGCAAATGTCTTACTTCTAAGTCGAAGACAAACTCAATGTCTTTATCTACATGTAGAAAAACCACACCATTTGTATATAAAAAAAAACACAAGGTACATGATAAAGTCTGATGTAAAAAGTACAATTGAACACTGACCCACATCAATAAGGTGCCAAAAGATGCGCAATTGGGCCAGGCATCTCAGCTGTTGAAAAATTGCAAATTTCCTTGGTTTCCATGGAGTAAGAGCCGTTGCTGGGCACGTGATCTTGACATCAATGATTATTCATTTGTGGCTATAGCCAAAAGTATTGGTCGGAGAGCAACGCGGTTTGCACCATTCGATTTCTCGTCAAAAAATACGTCGGATTAGCCTCTTACCAGCAGCATTGGAACAGTTTTTCCACTTTTGGATTTTTGCCTGGTCTTTTTGCTAATTGAAATCGGCTACATTAACTATGTACAATCGCGACTGGTCATTACTATATTCAACTTTTCATTATAAGTTATGTGCCTTCGGTAGCCCAGACGACGTCAAATCTTTGGGCCAAGCCCATTTAACTCACCCAGCAAATGTCTTACTTCTAAGTCGAAGACAAACTCAATGTCTTTATCTACATTTAGAAAAACCACCAACCATTTGTATATAAAAAAAACACAAGGTACATGATAAAGTCTGATGTAAAAAGTACAATTGAACACTGACCCACATCAATAAGGTGCCAAAAGATGCGCATTGGGCCAGGCATCTCCAGCTGTTGAAAAATTGCAAATTTCCTTGGTTTCCATGGAGTAAGAGCCGTTGCTGGGCACGTGATCTTGACATCAATGATTATTCATTTGTGGCTATAGCCAAAAGTATTGGTCGGAGAGCAACGCGGTTTGCACCATTCGATTTCTCGTCAAAAAATACGTCGGATTAGCCTCTTACCAGCAGCATTGGAACAGTTTTTCTACTTTTGGATTTTTGCCTGGTCTTTTTGCGAATTGAAATCGGCTACATTAACTATGTACAATCGCGACTGGTCATTACTATATTCAACTTTTCATTATAAGTTATGTGCCCTTCGGTAGCCCAGACGACGTCAAATCTTTGGGCCAAGCCCATTTAACTCACCCAGCAGTTGTCTTACTTCTAAGTCGAAGACAAACTCAATGTCTTTATCTACATGTAGAAAAACCACACCATTTGTATATAAAAAAAACACAAGGTACTTGATACAGTCCGCTGTAAAAAGTACAATTGAACACTGACCCACATCAATAAGGTGCCAAAAGATGCGCAATTGGGCCAGGCATCTCCAGCTGTTGAAAAATTGCAAATTTCCTTGGTTTCCATGGAGTAAGAGCAGTTGCTGGGCACGTGATCTTGACATCAATGATTATTCATTTGTGGCTACAGCCAAAAGTATTGGTCGGAGAGCAACGCGGTTTGCACCATTCGATTTCTCGTCAAAAAATACGTCGGATTAGCCTCTTACCAGCAGCATTGGAACAGTTTTTCTACTTTTGGATTTTTGCCTGGTCTTTTTGCGAATTGAAATCGGCTACATTAACTATGTACAATCGCGACTGGTCATTACTATATTCAACTTTTCATTATAAGTTATGTGCCCTTCGGTAGCCCAGACGACGTCAAATCTTTGGGCCAAGCCCATTTAACTCACCCAGCAAATGTCTTACTTCTAAGTCGAAGACAAACTCAATGTCTTTATCTACATGTAGAAAAACCACACCATTTGTATATAAAAAAAACACAAGGTACTTGATACAGTCCGCTGTAAAAAGTACAATTGAACACTGACCCACATCAATAAGGTGCCAAAAGATGCGCAATTGGGCCAGGCATCTCCAGCTGTTGAAAAATTGCAAATTTCCTTGGTTTCCATGGAGTAAGAGCCGTTGCTGGGCACGTGATCTTGACATCAATGATTATTCATTTGTGGCTACAGCCAAAAGTATTGGTCGGAGAGGCAACGCGGTTTGCACCATTCGATTCTCGTCAAAAAATACGTCGGATTAGCCTCTTACCAGCAGCATTGGAACAGTTTTTCTACTTTTGGATTTTTGCCTGGTCTTTTTGCGAATTGAAATTGGCTACATTAACTATGTACAATCGCGACTGGTCATTACTATATTCAACTTTTCATTATAAGTTATGTGCCTTCGGTAGCCCAGACAACGTCAAATCTTTGGGCCAAGCCCATTTAACTCACCCAGCAAATGTCTTACTTCTAAGTCGAAGACAAACTCAATGTCTTTATCTACATGTAGAAAAACCACACCATTTGTATATAAAAAAAAACACAAGGTACTTGATACAGTCCGCTGTAAAAAGGACAATTGAACACTGACCCACATCAATAAGGTGCCAAAAGATGCGCAATTGGGCCAGGCATCTCCAGCTGTTGAAAAAATTGCAAATTTCCTTGGTTTCCATGGAGTAAGAGCCGTTGCTGGGCACGTGATCTTGACATCAATGATTATTTATTTGTGGCTATAGCCAAAAGTATTGGTCGGAGAGCAACGCGGTTTGCACCATTCGATTTCTCGTCAAAAAATACGTCGGATTAGCCTCTTACCAGCAGCATTGGAACAGTTTTTCCACTTTTGGATTTTTGCCTGGTCTTTTTGCTAATTGAAATCGGCTACATTAACTATGTACAATCGCGACTGGTCATTACTATATTCAACTTTTCATTATAAGTTATGTGGCCTTCGGTAGCCCAGACGACGTCAAATCTTTGGGCCAAGCCCATTTAACTCACCCAGCAAATGTCTTACTTCTAAGTCGAAGACAAACTCAATGTCTTTATCTACATGTAGAAAAACCAAACCATTTGTATATAAAAAAAAACACAAGGCACTTGATACAGTCCGCTGTAAAAAGTACAATTGAACACTGACCCACATCAATAAGGTGCCAAAAGATGCGCAATTGGGCCAGGCATCTCCAGCTGTTGAAAAATTGCAAATTTCCTTGGTTTCCATGGAGTAAGAGCCGTTGCTGGGCACGTGATCTTGACATCAATGATTATTCATTTGTGGCTACAGCCAAAAGTATTGGTCGGAGAGCAACGCGGTTTGCACTATTCGATTTCTCGTCAAAAAATACGTCGGATTAGCCTCTTACCAGCAGCATTGGAACAGTTTTTCTACTTTTGGATTTTTGCCTTGTCTTTTTGCGAATTGAAATCGGCTACATTAACTATGTACAATCGCGACTGGTCATTACTATATTCAACTTTTCATTATAAGTTATGTGCCCTTCGGTAGCCCAGACGACGTCAAATCTTTGGGCCAAGCCCATTTAACTCACCCAGCAGTTGTCTTACTTCTAAGTCGAAGACAAACTCAATGTCTTTATCTACAAGTAGAAAAACCACACCATTTGTATATAAAAAAAACACAAGGTACTTGATACAGTCCGCTGTAAAAAGGACAATTGAACACTGACCCACATCAATAAGGTGCCAAAAGATGCGCAATTGGGCCAGGCATCTCCAGCTGTTGAAAAATTGCAAATTTCCTTGGTTTCCATGGAGTAAGAGCCGTTGCTGGGCACGTGATCTTGACATCAATGATTATTCATTTGTGGCTACAGCCAAAAGTATTGGTCGGAGAGCAACGCGGTTTGCACCATTCGATTTCTCGTCAAAAAATACGTCGGATTAGCCTCTTACCAGCAGCATTGGAACAGTTTTTCCACTTTTGGATTTTTGCCAGGTCTTTTTGCTAATTTAAATCGGCTACATTAACTATGTACAATCGCGACTGGTCATTACTATATTCAACTTTTCATTATAAGTTATGTGGCCTTCGGTAGCCCAGACGACGTCAAATCTTTGGGCCAAGCCCATTTAACTCACCCAGCAAATGTCTCACTTCTAAGTCGAAGACAAACTCAATGTCTTTATCTACATGTAGAAAAACCACACCATTTGTATATAAAAAAACCACAAGGTACTTGATACAGTCCGCTGTAAAAAGTACAATTGAACACTGACCCACATCAATAAGGTGCCAAAAGATGCGCAATTGGGCCAGGCATCTCCAGCTGTTGAAAAATTGCAAATTTCCTTGGTTTCCATGGAGTAAGAGCCGTTGCTGGGCACGTGATCTTGACATCAATGATTATTCATTTGTGGCTACAGCCAAAAGTATTGGTCGGAGAGCAACGCGGTTTGCACCATTCGATTTCTCGTCAAAAAATACGTCGGATTAGCCTCTTACCAGCAGCATTGGAACAGTTTTTCTACTTTTGGATTTTTGCCTGGTCTTTTTGCTAACTGAATTCGGCTACATTAACTATGTACAATCGCGACTGGTCATTACTATATTCAACTTTTCATTATAAGTTATGTGCCCTTCGGTAGCCCAGACGACGTCAAATCTTTGGGCCAAGCCCATTTAACTCACCCAGCAAATGTCTTACTTCTAAGTCGAAGACAAACTCAATGTCTTTATCTACATGTAGAAAAACCACACCATTTGTATATAAAAAAAACACAAGGTACATGATACAGTCTGCTGTAAAAAGTACAATTGAACACTGACCCACATCAATAAGGTGCCAAAAGATGCGCAATTGGGCCAGGCATCTCCAGCTGTTGACAAATTGCAAATTTCCTTGGTTTCCATGTAGTAAGAGCCGTTGCTGGGCACGTGATCTTGACATCAATGATTATTCATTTGTGGCTACAGCCAAAAGTATTGGTCGGAGAGCAACGCGGTTTGCACCATTCGATTTCTCGTCAAAAAATACGTCGGATTAGCCTCTTACCAGCAGCATTGGAACAGTTTTTCTACTTTTGGATTTTTGCCTGGTCTTTTTGCTAATTGAAATCGGCTACATTAACTATGTACAATCGCGACTGGTCATTACTATATTCAACTTTTCATTATAAGTTATGTGCCCTTCGGTAGCCCAGACGACGTCAAATCTTTGGGCCAAGCCCATTTAACTCACCCAGCAGTTGTCTTACTTCTAAGTCGAAGACAAACTCAATGTCTTTATCTACATGTAGAAAAACCACACCATTTGTATATAAAAAAAACACAAGGTACTTGATACAGTCCGCTGTAAAAAGGACAATTGAACACTGACACACATCAATAAGGTGCCAAAAGATGCGCAATTGGGCCAGGCATCTCCAGCTGTTGAAAAATTGCAAATTTCCTTGGTTTCCATGGAGTAAGAGCAGTTGCTGGGCACGTGATCTTGACATCAATGATTATTCATTTGTGGCTACAGCCAAAAGTATTGGTCGGAGAGCAACGCGGTTTGCACCATTCGATTTCTCGTCAAAAAATACGTCGGATTAGCCTCTTACCAGCAGCATTGGAACAGTTTTTCTACTTTTGGATTTTTGCCAGGTCTTTTTGCGAATTGAAATCGGCTACATTAACTATGTACAATCGCGACTGGTCATTACTATATTCAACTTTTCATTATAAGTTATGTGCCCTTCGGTAGCCCAGACGACGTCAAATCTTTGGGCCAAGCCCATTTAACTCACCCAGCAGTTGTCCTACTTCTAAGTCGAAGACAAACTCAATGTCTTTATCTACATGTAGAAAAACCACACCATTTGTATATAAAAAAAACACAAGGTACTTGATACAGTCCGCTGTAAAAAGGACAACTGAACACTGACCCACATCAATAAGGTGCCAAAAGATGCGCAATTGGGCCAGGCATCTCCAGCTGTTGAAAAATTGCAAATTTCCTTGGTTTCCATGGAGTAAGAGCCGTTGCTGGGCACGTGATCTTGACATCAATGATTATTCATTTGTGGCTACAGCCAAAAGTATTGGTCGGAGAGCAACGCGGTTTGCACCATTCGATTTCTCGTCAAAAAATACGTCGGATTAGCCTCTTACTAGCAGCATTGGAACAGTTTTTCCACTTTTGGATTTTTGCCTGGTCTTTTTGCGAATTGAAATCGGCTACATTAACTATGTACAATCGCGACTGGTCATTACTATATTCAACTTTTCATTATAAGTTATGTGGCCTTCGGTAGCCCAGACGACGTCAAATCTTTGGGCCAAGCCCATTTAACTCACCCAGCAAATGTCTCACTTCTAAGTCGAAGACAAACTCAATGTCTTTATCTACATGTAGAAAAACCACACCATTTGTATATAAAAAAAACACAAGGTACTTGATACAGTCCGCTGTAAAAAGTACAATTGAACACTGACCCACATCAATAAGGTGCCAAAAGATGCGCAATTGGGCCAGGCATCTCCAGCTGTTGAAAAATTGCAAATTTCCTTGGTTTCCATGGAGTAAGAGCCGTTGCTGGGCACGTGATCTTGACATCAATGGTTATTCATTTGTGGCTACAGCCAAAAGTATTGGTCGGAGAGCAACGCGGTTTGCACCATTCGATTTCTCGTCAAAAAATACGTCGGATTAGCCTCTTACTAGCAGCATTGGAACAGTTTTTCTTCTTTTGGATTTTTGCCTGGTCTTTTTGCTAACTGAATTCGGCTACATTAACTATGTACAATCGCGACTGGTCATTACTATATTCAACTTTTCATTATAAGTTATGTGCCCTTCGGTACCCCAGACGACGTCAAATCTTTGGGCCAAGCCCATTTAACTCACCCAGCAGTTGTCTTACTTCTAAGTCGAAGACAAACTCAATGTCTTTATCTACATGTAGAAAAACCACACCATTTGTATATAAAAAAAACACAAGGTACTTGATACAGTCCGCTGTAAAAAGGACAATTGAACACTGACCCACATCAATAAGGTGCCAAAAGATGCGCAATTGGGCCAGGCATCTCCAGCTGTTGAAAAATTGCAAATTTCCTTGGTTTCCATGGAGTAAGAGCCGTTGCTGGGCACGTGATCTTGACATCAATGATTATTCATTTGTGGCTACAGCCAAAAGTATTGGTCGGAGAGCAACGCCGTTTGCACCATTCGATTTCTCGTCAAAAAATACGTCGGATTAGCCTCTTACCTGCAGCATTGGAACAGTTTTTCCACTTTTGGATTTTTGCCTGGTCTTTTTGCTAATTGAAATCGGCTACATTAACTATGTACAATCGCGACTGGTCATTACTATATTCAACTTTTCATTATAAGTTATGTGCCCTTCGGTAGCCCAGACGACGTCAAATCTTTGGGCCAAGCCCATTTAACTCACCCAGCAAATGTCTCACTTCTAAGTCGAAGACAAACTCAATGTCTTTATCTACATGTAGAAAAACCACACCATTTGTATATAAAAAAAACACAAGGTACTTGATACAGTCCGCTGTAAAAAGGACAATTGAACACTGACCCATATCAATAAGGTGCCAAAAGATGCGCAATTGGGCCAGGCATCTCCAGCTGTTGAAAAATTGCAAATTTCCTTGGTTTCCATGGAGTAAGAGCCGTTGCTGGGCACGTGATCTTGACATCAATGATTATTCATTTGTGGCTACAGCCACAAGTATTGGTCGGAAAGCAACGCGGTTTGCACCATTCGATTTCTCGTCAAAAAATACGTCGGATTAGCCTCTTACCAGCAGCATTGGAACAGTTTTTCTACTTTTGGATTTTTGCCTGGTCTTTTTGCGAATTGAAATCGGCTACATTAACTATGTACAATCGCGACTGGTCATTACTATATTCAACTTTTCATTATAAGTTATGTGCCCTTCGGTAGCCCAGACGACGTCAAATCTTTGGGCCAAGCCCATTTAACTCACCCAGCAGTTGTCTTACTTCTAAGTCGAAGACAAACTCAATGTCTTTATCTACATGTAGAAAAACCACACCATTTGTATATAAAAAAAACACAAGGTACTTGATACAGTCCGCTGTAAAAAGGACAATTGAACACTGACCCACATCAATAAGGTGCCAAAAGATGCGCAATTGGGCCAGGCATCTCCAGCTGTTGAAAAATTGCAAATTTCCTTGGTTTCCATGGAGTAAGAGCCGTTGCTGGGCACGTGATCTTGACATCAATGATTATTCATTTGTGGCTACAGCCAAAAGTATTGGTCGGAGAGCAACGCGGTTTGCACCATTCGATTTCTCGTCAAAAAATACGTCGGATTAGCCTCTTACCAGCAGCATTGGAACAGTTTTTCTACTTTTGGATTTTTGCCTTGTCTTTTTGCGAATTGAAATCGGCTACATTAACTATGTACAATCGCGACTGGTCATTACTATATTCAACTTTTCATTATAAGTTATGTGCCCTTCGGTAGCCCAGACGACGTCAAATCTTTGGGCCAAGCCCATTTAACTCACCCAGCAGTTGTCTTACTTCTAAGTCGAAGACAAACTCAATGTCTTTATCTACAAGTAGAAAAACCACACCATTTGTATATAAAAAAAACACAAGGTACTTGATACAGTCCGCTGTAAAAAGGACAATTGAACACTGACCCACATCAATACGGTGCCAAAAGATGCGCAATTGGGCCAGGCATCTCCAGCTGTTGAAAAATTGCAAATTTCCTTGGTTTCCATGGAGTAAGAGCCGTTGCTGGGCACGTGATCTTGACATCAATGATTATTCATTTGTGGCTACAGCCAAAAGTATTGGTCGGAGAGCAACGCGGTTTGCACCATTCGATTTCTCGTCAAAAAATACGTCGGATTAGCTTCTTACCAGCAGCATTGGAACAGTTTTTTCTACTTTTGGATTTTTGCCTGGTCTTTTTGCTAACTGAATTCGGCTACATTAACTATGTACAATCGCGACTGGTCATTACTATATTCAACTTTTCATTATAAGTTATGTGCCCTTCGGTAGCCCAGACGACGTCAAATCTTTGGGCCAAGCCCATTTAACTCACCCAGCAAATGTCTTACTTCTAAGTCGAAGACAAACTCAATGTCTTTATCTACATGTAGAAAAACCACACCATTTGTATATAAAAAAAACACAAGGTACATGATACAGTCTGCTGTAAAAAGTACAATTGAACACTGACCCACATCAATAAGGTGCCAAAAGATGCGCAATTGGGCCAGGCATCTCCAGCTGTTGACAAATTGCAAATTTCCTTGGTTTCCATGTAGTAAGAGCCGTTGCTGGGCACGTGATCTTGACATCAATGATTATTCATTTGTGGCTACAGCCAAAAGTATTGGTCGGAGAGCAACGCGGTTTGCACCATTCGATTTCTCGTCAAAAAATACGTCGGATTAGCCTCTTACCAGCAGCATTGGAACAGTTTTTCTACTTTTGGATTTTTGCCTGGTCTTTTTGCTAATTGAAATCGGCTACATTAACTATGTACAATCGCGACTGGTCATTACTATATTCAACTTTTCATTATAAGTTATGTGCCCTTCGGTAGCCCAGACGACGTCAAATCTTTGGGCCAAGCCCATTTAACTCACCCAGCAGTTGTCTTACTTCTAAGTCGAAGACAAACTCAATGTCTTTATCTACATGTAGAAAAACCACACCATTTGTATATAAAAAAAACACAAGGTACTTGATACAGTCCGCTGTAAAAAGGACAATTGAACACTGACACACATCAATAAGGTGCCAAAAGATGCGCAATGGGGCCAGGCATCTCCAGCTGTTGAAAAATTGCAAATTTCCTTGGTTTCCATGGAGTAAGAGCAGTTGCTGGGCACGTGATCTTGACATCAATGATTATTCATTTGTGGCTATAGCCAAAAGTATTGGTCGGAGAGCAACGCGGTTTGCACCATTCGATTTCTCGTCAAAAAATACGTCGGATTAGCCTCTTACCAGCAGCATTGGAACAGTTTTTCTACTTTTGGATTTTTGCCTGGTCTTTTTGCGATTTGAAATCGGCTACATTAACTATGTACAATCGCGACTGGTCATTACTATATTCAACTTTTCATTATAAGTTATGTGCCCTTCGGTAGCCCAGACGACGTCAAATCTTTGGGCCAAGCCCATTTAACTCACCCAGCAGTTGTCCTACTTCTAAGTCGAAGACAAACTCAATGTCTTTATCTACATGTAGAAAAACCACACCATTTGTATATAAAAAAAACACAAGGTACTTGATACAGTCCGCTGTAAAAAGGACAACTGAACACTGACCCACATCAATAAGGTGCCAAAAGATGCGCAATTGGGCCAGGCATCTCCAGCTGTTGAAAAATTGCAAATTTCCTTGGTTTCCATGGAGTAAGAGCCGTTGCTGGGCACGTGATCTTGACATCAATGATTATTCATTTGTGGCTACAGCCAAAAGTATTGGTCGGAGAGCAACGCGGTTTGCACCATTCGATTTCTCGTCAAAAAATACGTCGGATTAGCCTCTTACCAGCAGCATTGGAACAGTTTTTCCACTTTTGGATTTTTGCCTGGTCTTTTTGCTAATTGAAATCGGCTACATTAACTATGTACAATCGCGACTGGTCATTACTATATTCAACTTTTCATTATAAGTTATGTGGCCTTCGGTAGCCCAGACGACGTCAAATCTTTGGGCCAAGCCCATTTAACTCACCCAGCAAATGTCTCACTTCTAAGTCGAAGACAAACTCAATGTCTTTATCTACATGTAGAAAAACCACACCATTTGTATATAAAAAAAACACAAGGTACTTGATACAGTCCGCTGTAAAAAGTACAATTGAACACTGACCCACATCAATAAGGTGCCAAAAGATGCGCAATTGGGCCAGGCATCTCCAGCTGTTGAAAAATTGCAAATTTCCTTGGTTTCCATGGAGTAAGAGCCGTTGCTGGGCACGTGATCTTGACATCAATGGTTATTCATTTGTGGCTACAGCCAAAAGTATTGGTCGGAGAGCAACGCGGTTTGCACCATTCGATTTCTCGTCAAAAAATACGTCGGATTAGCCTCTTACTAGCAGCATTGGAACAGTTTTTCTACTTTTGGATTTTTGCCTGGTCTTTTTGCTAACTGAATTCGGCTACATTAACTATGTACAATCGCGACTGGTCATTACTATATTCAACTTTTCATTATAAGTTATGTGCCCTTCGGTACCCCAGACGACGTCAAATCTTTGGGCCAAGCCCATTTAACTCACCCAGCAGTTGTCTTACTTCTAAGTCGAAGACAAACTCAATGTCTTTATCTACATGTAGAAAAACCACACCATTTGTATATAAAAAAAACACAAGGTACTTGATACAGTCCGCTGTAAAAAGGACAATTGAACACTGACCCACATCAATAAGGTGCCAAAAGATGCGCAATTGGGCGAGGCATCTCCAGCTGTTGAAAAATTGCAAATTTCCTTGGTTTCCATGTAATAAGAGCCGTTGCTGGGCACGTGATCTTGACATCAATGATTATTCATTTGTGGCTACAGCCAAAAGTATTGGTCGGAGAGCAACGCCGTTTGCACCATTCGATTTCTCGTCAAAAAATACGTCGGATTAGCCTCTTACCTGCAGCATTGGAACAGTTTTTCCACTTTTGGATTTTTGCCTGGTCTTTTTGCTAATTGAAATCGGCTACATTAACTATGTACAATCGCGACTGGTCATTACTATATTCAACTTTTCATTATAAGTTATGTGCCCTTCGGTAGCCCAGACGACGTCAAATCTTTGGGCCAAGCCCATTTAACTCACCCAGCAAATGTCTCACTTCTAAGTCGAAGACAAACTCAATGTCTTTATCTACATGTAGAAAAACCACACCATTTGTATATAAAAAAAACACAAGGTACTTGATACAGTCCGCTGTAAAAAGGACAATTGAACACTGACCCATATCAATAAGGTGCCAAAAGATGCGCAATTGGGCCAGGCATCTCCAGCTGTTGAAAAATTGCAAATTTCCTTGGTTTCCATGGAGTAAGAGCAGTTGCTGGGCACGTGATCTTGACATCAATGATTATTCATTTGTGGCTACAGCCAAAAGTATTGGTCGGAAAGCAACGCGGTTTGCACCATTCGATTTCTCGTCAAAAAATACGTCGGATTAGCCTCTTACCAGCAGCATTGGAACAGTTTTTCTACTTTTGGATTTTTGCCAGGTCTTTTTGCGAATTGAAATCGGCTACATTAACTATGTACAATCGCGACTGGTCATTACTATATTCAACTTTTCATTATAAGTTATGTGCCCTTCGGTAGCCCAGACGACGTCAAATCTTTGGGCCAAGCCCATTTAACTCACCCAGCAGTTGTCTTACTTCTAAGTCGAAGACAAACTCAATGTCTTTATCTACATGTAGAAAAACCACACCATTTGTATATAAAAAAAACACAAGGTACTTGATACAGTCCGCTGTAAAAAGTACAATTGAACACTGACCCACATCAATAAGGTGCCAAAAAATGCGCAATTGGGCCAGTCATCTCCAGCTGTTGAAAAATTGCAAATTTCCTTGGTTTCCATGGAGTAAGAGCCGTTGCTGGGCACGTGATCTTGACATCAATGATTATTCATTTGTGGCTACAGCCAAAAGTATTGGTCGGAGAGCAACGCGGTTTGCACCATTCGATTTCTCGTCAAAAAATACGTCGGATTAGCCTCTTACTAGCAGCATTGGAACAGTTTTTCCACTTTTGGATTTTTGCCTGGTCTTTTTGCTAATTGAAATCGGCTACATTAACTATGTACAATCGCGACTGGTCATTACTATATTCAACTTTTCATTATAAGTTATGTGGCCTTCGGTAGCCCAGACGACGTCAAATCTTTGGGCCAAGCCCATTTAACTCACCCAGCAAATGTCTCACTTCTAAGTCGAAGACAAACTCAATGTCTTTATCTACATGTAGAAAAACCACACCATTTGTATATAAAAAAAACACAAGGTACTTGATACAGTCCGCTGTAAAAAGTACAATTGAACACTGACAAACATCAATAAGGTGCCAAAAGATGCGCAATTGGGCCAGGCATCTCCAGCTGTTGAAAAATTGCAAATTTCCTTGGTTTCCATGGAGTAAGAGCCGTTGCTGGGCACGTGATCTTGACATCAATGGTTATTCATTTGTGGCTACAGCCAAAAGTATTGGTCGGAGAGCAACGCGGTTTGCACCATTCGATTTCTCGTCAAAAAATACGTCGGATTAGCCTCTTACCAGCAGCATTGGAACAGTTTTTCTACTTTTGGATTTTTGCCTGGTCTTTTTGCTAACTGAATTCGGCTACATTAACTATGTACAATCGCGACTGGTCATTACTATATTCAACTTTTCATTATAAGTTATGTGCCCTTCGGTAGCCCAGACGACGTCAAATCTTTGGGCCAAGCCCATTTAACTCACCCAGCAGTTGTCTTACTTCTAAGTCGAAGACAAACTCAATGTCTTTATCTACATGTAGAAAAACCACACCATTTGTATATAAAAAAAACACAAGGTACTTGATACAGTCCGCTGTAAAAAGTACAATTGAACACTGACCCACATCAATAAGGTGCCAAAAGATGCGCAATTGGGCCAGGCATCTCCAGCTGTTGAAAAATTGCAAATTTCCTTGGTTTCCATGGAGTAAGAGCCGTTGCTGGGCACGTGATCTTGACATCAATGATTATTCATTTGTGGCTATAGCCAAAAGTATTGGTCGGAGAGCAACACGGTTTGCACCATTCGATTTCTCGTCAAAAAATACGTCGGATTAGCCTCTTACCAGCAGCATTGGAACAGTTTTTCCACTTTTGGATTTTTGCCTGGTCTTTTTGCTAATTGAAATCGGCTACATTAACTATGTACAATCGCGACTGGTCATTACTATATTCAACTTTTCATTATAAGTTATGTGCCCTTCGGTAGCCCAGACGACGTCAAATCTTTGGGCCAAGCCCATTTAACTCACCCAGCAGTTGTCTTACTTCTAAGTCAAAGACAAACTCAATGTCTTTATCTACATGTAGAAAAACCACACCATTTGTATATAAAAAAAACACAAGGTACTTGATACAGTCCGCTGTAAAAAGTACAATTTAACACTGACCCACATCAATAAGGTGCCAAAAGATGCGCAATTGGGCCAGGCATCTCCAGCTGTTGAAAAATTGCAAATTTCCTTGGTTTCCATGGAGTAAGAGCCGTTGCTGGGCACGTGATCTTGACATCAATGATTATTCATTTGTGGCTACAGCCAAAAGTATTGGTCGGAGAGCAACGCGGTTTGCACCATTCGATTTCTCGTCAAAAAATACGTCGGATTAGCCTCTTACCAGCAGCATTGGAACAGTTTTTCCACTTTTGGATTTTTGCCTGGTCTTTCTGCGAATTGAAATCGGCTACATTAACTATGTACAATCGCGACTGGTCATTACTATATTCAACTTTTCATTATATGCTATGTGCCCTTCGGTAGCCCAGACGACGTCAAATCTTTGGGCCAAGCCCATTTAACTCACCCAGCAAATGTCTTACTTCTAAGTCGAAGACAAACTCAATGTCTTTATCTACATGTAGAAAAACCACACCATTTGTATATAAAAAAAACACAAGGTACTTGATACAGTCCGCTGTAAAAAGTACAATTGAACACTGACCCACATCAATAAGGTGCCAAAAGATGCGCATTTGGGCCAGGCATCTCCAGCTGTTGAAAAATTGCAAATTTCCTTGGTTTCCATGGAGTAAGAGCCGTTGCTGGGCACGTGATCTTGACATCAATGATTATTCATTTGTGGCTACAGCCAAAAGTATTGGTCGGAGAGCAACGCGGTTTGCACCATTCGATTTCTCGTCAAAAAATACCTCGGATTAGCCTCTTACCAGCAGCATTTTAACAGTTTTTCCACTTTTGGATTTTTGCCTGGTCTTTTTGCGAATTGAAATCGGCTACATTAACTATGTACAATCGCGACTGGTCATTACTATATTCAACTTTTCATTATAAGTTATGTGCCCTTCGGTAGCCCAGACGACGTCAAATCTTTGGGCCAAGCCCATTTAACTCACCCAGCAAATGTCTTACTTCTAAGTCGAAGACAAACTCAATGTCTTTATCTACATGTAGAAAAACCACACCATTTGTATATAAAAAAACACAAGGTACTTGATACAGTCCGCTGTAAAAAGTACAATTGAACACTGACCCACATCAATAAGGTGCCAAAAGATGCGCAATTGGGCCAGGCATCTCCAGCTGTTGAAAAATTGCAAATTTCCTTGGTTTCCATGGAGTAAGAGCCGTTGCTGGGCACGTGATCTTGACATCAATGATTATTCATTTGTGGCTACAGCCAAAAGTATTGGTCGGAGAGCAACGCGGTTTGCACCATTCGATTTCTCGTCAAAAAATACGTCGGATTAGCCTCTTACCAGCAGCATTGGAACAGTTTTTCCACTTTTGGATTTTTGCCTGGTCTTTTTGCTAATTGAAATCGGCTACATTAACTATGTACAATCGCGACTGGTCATTACTATATTCAACTTTTCATTATAAGTTATGTGCCCTTCGGTAGCCCAGACGACGTCAAATCTTTGGGCCAAGCCCATTTAACTCACCCAGCAAATGTCTTACTTCTAAGTCGAAGACAAACTCAATGTCTTTATCTACATGTAGAAAAACCACACCATTTGTATATAAAAAAACACAAGGTACATGATACAGTCTGCTGTAAAAAGTAGAATTGAACACTGACCCACATCAATAAGGTTCCAAAAGATGCGCATTTGGGCCAGGCATCTCCAGCTGTTGACAAATTGCAAATTTCCTTGGTTTCCATGTAGTAAGAGCCGTTGCTGGGCACGTGATCTTGACATCAATGATTATTCATTTGTGGCTACAGCCAAAAGTATTGGTCGGAGAGCAACGCGGTTTGCACCATTCGATTTCTCGTCAAAAAATACGTCGGATTAGCCTCTTACCAGCAGCATTGGAACAGTTTTTCTACTTTTGGATTTTTGCCTGGTCTTTTTGCGAATTGAAATCGGCTACATTAACTATGTACAATCGCGACTGGTCATTACTATATTCAACTTTTCATTATAAGTTATGTGCCCTTCGGTAGCCCAGACGACGTCAAATCTTTGGGCCAAGCCCATTTAACTCACCCAGCAGTTGTCTTACTTCTAAGTCGAAGACAAACTCAATGTCTTTATCTACATGTAGAAAAACCACACCATTTGTATATAAAAAAAACACAAGGTACTTGATACAGTCCGCTGTAAAAAGGACAATTGAACACTGACCCACATCAATAAGGTGCCAAAAGATGCGCAATTGGGCCAGGCATCTCCAGCTGTTGAAAAATTGCAAATTTCCTTGGTTTCCATGGAGTAAGAGCAGTTGCTGGGCACGTGATCTTGACATCAATGATTATTCATTTGTGGCTATAGCCAAAAGTATTGGTCGGAGAGCAACGCGGTTTGCACCATTCGATTTCTCGTCAAAAAATACGTCGGATTAGCCTCTTACCAGCAGCATTGGAACAGTTTTTCTACTTTTGGATTTTTGCCTCTTCTTTTTGCAAATTGAAATCGGCTACATTAACTATGTACAATCGCGACTGGTCATTACTATATTCAACTTTTCATTATAAGTTATGTGCCCTTCGGTAGCCCAGACGACGTCAAATCTTTGGGCCAAGCCCATTTAACTCACCCAGCAGTTGTCTTACTTCTAAGTCGAAGACAAACTCAATGTCTTTATCTACATGTAGAAAAACCACACCATTTGTATATAAAAAAAACACAAGGTACTTGATACAGTCCGCTGTAAAAAGTACAATTGAACACTGACCCACATCAATAAGGTGCCAAAAAATGCGCAATTGGGCCAGGCATCTCCAGCTGTTGAAAAATTGCAAATTTCCTTGGTTTCCATGGAGTAAGAGCCGTTGCTGGGCACGTGATCTTGACATCAATGATTATTCATTTGTGGCTACAGCCAAAAGTATTGGTCGGAGAGCAACGCGGTTTGCACCATTCGATTTCTCGTCAAAAAATACGTCGGATTAGCCTCTTACTAGCAGCATTGGAACAGTTTTTCCACTTTTGGATTTTTGCCTGGTCTTTTTGCTAATTGAAATCGGCTACATTAACTATGTACAATCGCGACTGGTCATTACTATATTCAACTTTTCATTATAAGTTATGTGGCCTTCGGTAGCCCAGACGACGTCAAATCTTTGGGCCAAGCCCATTTAACTCACCCAGCAAATGTCTCACTTCTAAGTCGAAGACAAACTCAATGTCTTTATCTACATGTAGAAAAACCACACCATTTGTATATAAAAAAAACACAAGGTACTTGATACAGTCCGCTGTAAAAAGTACAATTGAACACTGACAAACATCAATAAGGTGCCAAAAGATGCGCAATTGGGCCAGGCATCTCCAGCTGTTGAAAAATTGCAAATTTCCTTGGTTTCCATGGAGTAAGAGCCGTTGCTGGGCACGTGATCTTGACATCAATGGTTATTCATTTGTGGCTACAGCCAAAAGTATTGGTCGGAGAGCAACGCGGTTTGCACCATTCGATTTCTCGTCAAAAAATACGTCGGATTAGCCTCTTACCAGCAGCATTGGAACAGTTTTTCTACTTTTGGATTTTTGCCTGGTCTTTTTGCTAACTGAATTCGGCTACATTAACTATGTACAATCGCGACTGGTCATTACTATATTCAACTTTTCATTATAAGTTATGTGCCCTTCGGTAGCCCAGACGACGTCAAATCTTTGGGCCAAGCCCATTTAACTCACCCAGCAGTTGTCTTACTTCTAAGTCGAAGACAAACTCAATGTCTTTATCTACATGTAGAAAAACCACACCATTTGTATATAAAAAAAACACAAGGTACTTGATACAGTCCGCTGTAAAAAGTACAATTGAACACTGACCCACATCAATAAGGTGCCAAAAGATGCGCAATTGGGCCAGGCATCTCCAGCTGTTGAAAAATTGCAAATTTCCTTGGTTTCCATGGAGTAAGAGCCGTTGCTGGGCACGTGATCTTGACATCAATGATTATTCATTTGTGGCTATAGCCAAAAGTATTGGTCGGAGAGCAACACGGTTTGCACCATTCGATTTCTCGTCAAAAAATACGTCGGATTAGCCTCTTACCAGCAGCATTGGAACAGTTTTTCCACTTTTGGATTTTTGCCTGGTCTTTTTGCTAATTGAAATCGGCTACATTAACTATGTACAATCGCGACTGGTCATTACTATATTCAACTTTTCATTATAAGTTATGTGCCCTTCGGTAGCCCAGACGACGTCAAATCTTTGGGCCAAGCCCATTTAACTCACCCAGCAGTTGTCTTACTTCTAAGTCAAAGACAAACTCAATGTCTTTATCTACATGTAGAAAAACCACACCATTTGTATATAAAAAAAACACAAGGTACTTGATACAGTCCGCTGTAAAAAGTACAATTTAACACTGACCCACATCAATAAGGTGCCAAAAGATGCGCAATTGGGCCAGGCATCTCCAGCTGTTGAAAAATTGCAAATTTCCTTGGTTTCCATGGAGTAAGAGCCGTTGCTGGGCACGTGATCTTGACATCAATGATTATTCATTTGTGGCTACAGCCAAAAGTATTGGTCGGAGAGCAACGCGGTTTGCACCATTCGATTTCTCGTCAAAAAATACGTCGGATTAGCCTCTTACCAGCAGCATTGGAACAGTTTTTCCACTTTTGGATTTTTGCCTGGTCTTTCTGCGAATTGAAATCGGCTACATTAACTATGTACAATCGCGACTGGTCATTACTATATTCAACTTTTCATTATATGCTATGTGCCCTTCGGTAGCCCAGACGACGTCAAATCTTTGGGCCAAGCCCATTTAACTCACCCAGCAAATGTCTTACTTCTAAGTCGAAGACAAACTCAATGTCTTTATCTACATGTAGAAAAACCACACCATTTGTATATAAAAAAAACACAAGGTACTTGATACAGTCCGCTGTAAAAAGTACAATTGAACACTGACCCACATCAATAAGGTGCCAAAAGATGCGCATTTGGGCCAGGCATCTCCAGCTGTTGAAAAATTGCAAATTTCCTTGGTTTCCATGGAGTAAGAGCCGTTGCTGGGCACGTGATCTTGACATCAATGATTATTCATTTGTGGCTACAGCCAAAAGTATTGGTCGGAGAGCAACGCGGTTTGCACCATTCGATTTCTCGTCAAAAAATACCTCGGATTAGCCTCTTACCAGCAGCATTTTAACAGTTTTTCCACTTTTGGATTTTTGCCTGGTCTTTTTGCGAATTGAAATCGGCTACATTAACTATGTACAATCGCGACTGGTCATTACTATATTCAACTTTTCATTATAAGTTATGTGCCCTTCGGTAGCCCAGACGACGTCAAATCTTTGGGCCAAGCCCATTTAACTCACCCAGCAAATGTCTTACTTCTAAGTCGAAGACAAACTCAATGTCTTTATCTACATGTAGAAAAACCACACCATTTGTATATAAAAAAACACAAGGTACTTGATACAGTCCGCTGTAAAAAGTACAATTGAACACTGACCCACATCAATAAGGTGCCAAAAGATGCGCAATTGGGCCAGGCATCTCCAGCTGTTGAAAAATTGCAAATTTCCTTGGTTTCCATGGAGTAAGAGCCGTTGCTGGGCACGTGATCTTGACATCAATGATTATTCATTTGTGGCTACAGCCAAAAGTATTGGTCGGAGAGCAACGCGGTTTGCACCATTCGATTTCTCGTCAAAAAATACGTCGGATTAGCCTCTTACCAGCAGCATTGGAACAGTTTTTCCACTTTTGGATTTTTGCCTGGTCTTTTTGCTAATTGAAATCGGCTACATTAACTATGTACAATCGCGACTGGTCATTACTATATTCAACTTTTCATTATAAGTTATGTGCCCTTCGGTAGCCCAGACGACGTCAAATCTTTGGGCCAAGCCCATTTAACTCACCCAGCAAATGTCTTACTTCTAAGTCGAAGACAAACTCAATGTCTTTATCTACATGTAGAAAAACCACACCATTTGTATATAAAAAAAACACAAGGTACATGATACAGTCTGCTGTAAAAAGTAGAATTGAACACTGACCCACATCAATAAGGTTCCAAAAGATGCGCATTTGGGCCAGGCATCTCCAGCTGTTGACAAATTGCAAATTTCCTTGGTTTCCATGTAGTAAGAGCCGTTGCTGGGCACGTGATCTTGACATCAATGATTATTCATTTGTGGCTACAGCCAAAAGTATTGGTCGGAGAGCAACGCGGTTTGCACCATTCGATTTCTCGTCAAAAAATACGTCGGATTAGCCTCTTACCAGCAGCATTGGAACAGTTTTTCTACTTTTGGATTTTTGCCTGGTCTTTTTGCGAATTGAAATCGGCTACATTAACTATGTACAATCGCGACTGGTCATTACTATATTCAACTTTTCATTATAAGTTATGTGCCCTTCGGTAGCCCAGACGACGTCAAATCTTTGGGCCAAGCCCATTTAACTCACCCAGCAGTTGTCTTACTTCTAAGTCGAAGACAAACTCAATGTCTTTATCTACATGTAGAAAAACCACACCATTTGTATATAAAAAAAACACAAGGTACTTGATACAGTCCGCTGTAAAAAGGACAATTGAACACTGACCCACATCAATAAGGTGCCAAAAGATGCGCAATTGGGCCAGGCATCTCCAGCTGTTGAAAAATTGCAAATTTCCTTGGTTTCCATGGAGTAAGAGCAGTTGCTGGGCACGTGATCTTGACATCAATGATTATTCATTTGTGGCTATAGCCAAAAGTATTGGTCGGAGAGCAACGCGGTTTGCACCATTCGATTTCTCGTCAAAAAATACGTCGGATTAGCCTCTTACCAGCAGCATTGGAACAGTTTTTCTACTTTTGGATTTTTGCCTCTTCTTTTTGCAAATTGAAATCGGCTACATTAACTATGTACAATCGCGACTGGTCATTACTATATTCAACTTTTCATTATAAGTTATGTGCCCTTCGGTAGCCCAGACGACGTCAAATCTTTGGGCCAAGCCCATTTAACTCACCCAGCAAATGTCTCACTTCTAAGTCGAAGACAAACTCAATGTCTTTATCTACATGTAGAAAAACCACACCATTTGGATATAAAAAAAACACAAGGTACTTGATACAGTCCGCTGTAAAAAGTACAATTGAACACTGACCCACATCAATAAGGTGCCAAAAGATGCGCAATTGGGCCAGGCATCTCCAGCTGTTGAAGAATAGCAAATTTCCTTGGTTTCCATGGAGTAAGAGCCGTTGCTGGGCACGTGATCTTGACATCAATGGTTATTCATTTGTGGCTACAGCCAAAAGTATTGGTCGGAGAGCAACGCGGTTTGCACCATTCGATTTCTCGTCAAAAAATACGTCGGATTAGCCTCTTACCAGCAGCATTGGAACAGTTTTTCCACTTTTGGATTTTTGCCAGGTCTTTTTGCTAATTGAAATCGGCTATCTTAACTATGTACAATCGCGACTGGTCATTACTATATTCAACTTTTCATTATAAGTTATGTGGCCTTCGGTTGCCCAGACGACGTCAAATCTTTGGGCCAAGCCCATTTAACTCACCCAGCAAATGTCTCACTTCTAAGTCGAAGACAAACTCAATGTCTTTATCTACATGTAGAAAAACCACACCATTTGTATATAAAAAAAACACAAGGTACTTGATACAGTCCGCTGTAAAAAGTACAATTGAACACTGACCCACATCAATAAGATGCTAAAAGATGCGCAATTGGGCCAGGCATCTCCAGCTGTTGAAAAATTGCAAATTTCCTTGGTTTCCATGGAGTAAGAGCCGTTGCTGGGCACGTGATCTTGACATCAATGATTATTCATTTGTGGCTACAGCCAAAAGTATTGGTCGGAGAGCAACGCGGTTTGCACCATTCGATTTCTCGTCAAAAAATACGTCGGATTAGCCTCTTACCAGCAGCATTGGAACAGTTTTTCCACTTTTGGATTTTTGCCTGGTCTTTTTGCTAATTGAAATCGGCTACATTAACTATGTACAATCGCGACTGGTCATTACTATATTCAACTTTTCATTATAAGTTATGTGCCCTTCGGTAGCCCAGACGACGTCAAATCTTTGGGCCAAGCCCATTTAACTCACCCAGCAAATGTCTCACTTCTAAGTCGAAGACAAACTCAATGTCTTTATCTACATGTAGAAAAACCACACCATTTGTATATAAAAAAAACACAAGGTACATGATAAAGTCTGATGTAAAAAGTACAATTGAACACTGACCCACATCAATAAGGTGCTAAAAGATGCGCAATTGGGCCAGGCATCTCCAGCTGTTGAAGAATAGCAAATTTCCTTGGTTTCCATGGAGTAAGAGCCGTTGCTGGGCACGTGATCTTGACATCAATGATTATTCATTTGTGGCTATAGCCAAAAGTATTGGTCGGAGAGCAACACGGTTTGCACCATTCGATTTCTCGTCAAAAAATACGTCGGATTAGCCTCTTACCAGCAGCATTGGAACAGTTTTTCCACTTTTGGATTTTTGCCTGGTATTTTTTCTAATTGAAATCGGCTACATTAACTATGTACAATCGCGACTGGTCATTACTATATTCAACTTTTCATTATAAGTTATGTGCCCTTCGGTAGCCCAGACGACGTCAAATCTTTGGGCCAAGCCCATTTAACTCACCCAGCAGTTGTCTTACTTCTAAGTCAAAGACAAACTCAATGTCTTTATCTACATGTAGAAAAACCACACCATTTGTATATAAAAAAAACACAAGGTACTTGATACAGTCCGCTGTAAAAAGTACAATTTAACACTGACCCACATCAATAAGGTGCCAAAAGATGCGCAATTGGGCCAGGCATCTCCAGCTGTTGAAAAATTGCAAATTTCCTTGGTTTCCATGGAGTAAGAGCCGTTGCTGGGCACGTGATCTTGACATCAATGATTATTCATTTGTGGCTACAGCCAAAAGTATTGGTCGGAGAGCAACGCGGTTTGCACCATTCGATTTCTCGTCAAAAAATACGTCGGATTAGCCTCTTACCAGCAGCATTGGAACAGTTTTCCACTTTTGGATTTTTGCCTGGTCTTTCTGCGAATTGAAATCGGCTACATTAACTATGTACAATCGCGACTGGTCATTACTATATTCAACTTTTCATTATATGCTATGTGCCCTTCGGTAGCCCAGACGACGTCAAATCTTTGGGCCAAGCCCATTTAACTCACCCAGCAAATGTCTTACTTCTAAGTCGAAGACAAACTCAATGTCTTTATCTACATGTAGAAAAACCACACCATTTGTATATAAAAAAAACACAAGGTACTTGATACAGTCCGCTGTAAAAAGTACAATTGAACACTGACCCACATCAATAAGGTGCCAAAAGATGCGCATTTGGGCCAGGCATCTCCAGCTGTTGAAAAATTGCAAATTTCCTTGGTTTCCATGGAGTAAGAGCCGTTGCTGGGCACGTGATCTTGACATCAATGATTATTCATTTGTGGCTACAGCCAAAAGTATTGGTCGGAGAGCAACGCGGTTTGCACCATTCGATTTCTCGTCAAAAAATACGTCGGATTAGCCTCTTACCAGCAGCATTTTAACAGTTTTTCCACTTTTGGATTTTTGCCTGGTCTTTTTGCGAATTGAAATCGGCTACATTAACTATGTACAATCGCGACTGGTCATTACTATATTCAACTTTTCATTATAAGTTATGTGCCCTTCGGTAGCCCAGACGACGTCAAATCTTTGGGCCAAGCCCATTTAACTCACCCAGCAAATGTCTTACTTCTAAGTCGAAGACAAACTCAATGTCTTTATCTACATGTAGAAAAACCACACCATTTGTATATAAAAAAACACAAGGTACTTGATACAGTCCGCTGTAAAAAGTACAATTGAACACTGACCCACATCAATAAGGTGCCAAAAGATGCGCAATTGGGCCAGGCATCTCCAGCTGTTGAAAAATTGCAAATTTCCTTGGTTTCCATGGAGTAAGAGCAGTTGCTGGGCACGTGATCTTGACATCAATGATTATTCATTTGTGGCTACAGCCAAAAGTATTGGTCGGAGAGCAACGCGGTTTGCACCATTCGATTTCTCGTCAAAAAATACGTCGGATTAGCCTCTTACCAGCAGCATTGGAACAGTTTTTCCACTTTTGGATTTTTGCCTGGTCTTTTTGCTAATTGAAATCGGCTACATTAACTATGTACAATCGCGACTGGTCATTACTATATTCAACTTTTCATTATAAGTTATGTGCCCTTCGGTAGCCCAGACGACGTCAAATCTTTGGGCCAAGCCCATTTAACTCACCCAGCAAATGTCTTACTTCTAAGTCGAAGACAAACTCAATGTCTTTATCTACATGTAGAAAAACCACACCATTTGTATATAAAAAAAACACAAGGTACATGATACAGTCTGCTGTAAAAAGTACAATTGAACACTGACCCACATCAATAAGGTTCCAAAAGATGCGCAATTGGGCCAGGCATCTCCAGCTGTTGACAAATTGCAAATTTCCTTGGTTTCCATGTAGTAAGAGCCGTTGCTGGGCACGTGATCTTGACATCAATGATTATTCATTTGTGGCTACAGCCAAAAGTATTGGTCGGAGAGCAACGCGGTTTGCACCATTCGATTTCTCGTCAAAAAATACGTCGGATTAGCCTCTTACCAGCAGCATTGGAACAGTTTTTCCACTTTTGGATTTTTGCCTGGTCTTTTTGCTAATTGAAATCGGCTACATTAACTATGTACAATCGCGGACTGGTCATTACTATATTCAACTTTTCATTATAAGTTATGTGCCCTTCGGTAGCCCAGACGACGTCAAATCTTTGGGCAAAGCCCATTTAACTCACCCAGCAGTTGTCTTACTTCTAAGTCGAAGACAAATTCAATGTCTTTATCTACATGTAGAAAAACCACACCATTTGTATATAAAAAAAACACAAGGTACTTGATACAGTCCGCTGTAAAAAGTACAATTGAACACTGACCCACATCAATAAGGTGCCAAAAGATGCGCAATTGGGCCAGGCATCTCCAGCTGTTGAAAAATTGCAAATTTCCTTGGTTTCCATGGAGTAAGACCCGTTGCTGGGCACGTGATCTTGACATCAATGATTATTCATTTGTGGCTACAGCCAAAAGTATTGGTCGGAGAGCAACGCGGTTTGCACCATTCGATTTCTCGTCAAAAAATACGTCGGATTAGCCTCTTACCAGCAGCATTGGAACAGTTTTTCCACTTTTGGATTTTTGCCAGGTCTTTTTGCTAATTGAAATGGGCTACATTAACTATGTACAATCGCGACTGGTCATTACTATATTCAACTTTTCATTATAAGTTATGTAGCCTTCGGTAGCCCAGACGACGTCAAATCTTTGGGCCAAGCCCATTTAACTCACCCAGCAAATGTCTCACTTCTAAGTCGAAGACAAACTCAATGTCTTTATCTACATGTAGAAAAACCACACCATTTGTATATAAAAAAAACACAAGGTACATGATAAAGTCTGATGTAAAAAGTACAATTGAACACTGACCCACATCAATAAGGTGCCAAAAGATGCGCAATTGGGCCAGGCATCTCCAGCTGTTGAAAAATTGCAAATTTCCTTGGTTTCCATGGAGTAAGAGCCGTTGCTGGGCACGTGATCTTGACATCAATGATTATTCATTTGTGGCTATAGCCAAAAGTATTGGTCGGAGAGCAACGCGGTTTGCACCATTCGATTTCTCGTCAAAAAATACGTCGGATTAGCCTCTTACCAGCAGCATTGGAACAGTTTTTCCACTTTTGGATTTTTGCCTGGTCTTTTTGCTAATTGAAATCGGCTACATTAACTATGTACAATCGCGACTGGTCATTACTATATTCAACTTTTCATTATAAGTTATGTGCCCTTCGGTAGCCCAGACGACGTCAAATCTTTGGGCCAAGCCCATTTAACTCACCCAGCAAATGTCTCACTTCTAAGTCGAAGACAAACTCAATGTCTTTATCTACATGTAGAAAAACCACACCATTTGTATATAAAAAAAACACAAGGTACATGATAAAGTCTGATGTAAAAAGTACAATTGAACACTGACCCACATCAATAAGGTACCAAAAGATGCGCAATTGGGCCAGGCATCTCCAGCTGTTGAAAAATTGCAAATTTCCTTGGTTTCCATGGAGTAAGAGCCGTTGCTGGGCACGTGATCTTGACATCAATGATTATTCATTTGTGGCTACAGCCAAAAGTATTGGTCGGAGAGCAACGCGGTTTGCACCATTCGATTTCTCGTCAAAAAATACGTCGGATTAGCCTCTTACCAGCAGCATTGGAACAGTTTTTCCACTTTTGGATTTTTGCCAGGTCTTTTTGCTAATTGAAATGGGCTACATTAACTATGTACAATCGCGACTGGTCATTACTATATTCAACTTTTCATTATAAGTTATGTGCCCTTCGGTAGCCCAGACGACGTCAAATCTTTGGGCAAAGCCCATTTAACTCACCCAGCAGTTGTCTTACTTCTAAGTCGAAGACAAACTCAATGTCTTTATCTACATGTAGAAAAACCACACCATTTGTATATAAAAAAAACACAAGGTACTTGATACAGTCCGCTGTAAAAAGGACAATTGAACACTGACCCACATCAATAAGGTGCCAAAAGATGCGCAATTGGGCCAGGCATCTCCAGCTGTTGAAAAATTGCAAATTTCCTTGGTTTCCATGGAGTAAGACCCGTTGCTGGGCACGTGATCTTGACATCAATGATTATTCATTTGTGGCTACAGCCAAAAGTATTGGTCGGAGAGCAACGCGGTTTGCACCATTCGATTTCTCGTCAAAAAATACGTCGGATTAGCCTCTTACCAGCAGCATTTTAACAGTTTTTCCACTTTTGGATTTTTGCCTGGTATTTTTTCTAATTGAAATCGGCTACATTAACTATGTACAATCGCGACTGGTCATTACTATATTCAACTTTTCATTATAAGTTATGTGCCCTTCGGTAGCCCAGACGACGTCAAATCTTTGGGCCAAGCCCATTTAACTCACCCAGCAAATGTCTTACTTCTAAGTCGAAGACAAACTCAATGTCTTTATCTACATGTAGAAAAACCACACCATTTGTATATAAAAAAAACACAAGGTACATGATAAAGTCTGATGTTAAAAAGTACAATTGAACACTGACCCACATCAATAAGGTGCCAAAAGATGCGCAATTGGGCCAGGCATCTCCAGCTGTTGAAAAATTGCAAATTTCCTTGGTTTCCATGGAGTAAGAGCCGTTGCTGGCACGTGATCTTGACATCAATGATTATTCATTTGTGGCTATAGCCAAAAGTATTGGTCGGAGAGCAACGCGGTTTGCACCATTCGATTTCTCGTCAAAAAATACGTCGGATTAGCCTCTTACCAGCAGCATTGGAACAGTTTTTCCACTTTTGGATTTTTGCCAGGTCTTTTTGCTAATTGAAATCGGCTACATTAACTATGTACAATCGCGACTGGTCATTACTATATTCAACTTTTCATTATAAGTTATGTGCCCTTCGGTAGCCCAGACGACGTCAAATCTTTGGGCCAAGCCCATTTAACTCACCCAGCAAATGTCTCACTTCTAAGTCGAAGACAAACTCAATGTCTTTATCTACATGTAGAAAAACCACACCATTTGTATATAAAATAAACACAAGGTACATGATAAAGTCTGATGTAAAAAGTACAATTGAACACTGACCCACATCAATAAGGTGCCAAAAGATGCGCAATTGGGCCAGGCATCTCCAGCTGTTGAAAAATTGCAAATTTCCTTGGTTTCCATGGAGTAAGAGCCGTTGCTGGGCACGTGATCTTGACATCAATGATTATTCATTTGTGGCTACAGCCAAAAGTATTGGTCGGAGAGCAACGCGGTTTGCACCATTCGATTTCTCGTCAAAAAATACGTCGGATTAGCCTCTTACCAGCAGCATTGGAACAGTTTTTCTACTTTTGGATTTTTGCCTGGTCTTTTTGCGAATTGAAATCGGCTACATTAACTATGTACAATCGCGACTGGTCATTACTATATTCAACTTTTCATTATAAGTTATGTGCCCTTCGGTAGCCCAGACGACGTCAAATCTTTGGGCCAAGCCCATTTAACTCACCCAGCAAATGTCTTACTTCTAAGTCGAAGACAAACTCAATGTCTTTATCTACATGTAGAAAAACCACACCATTTGTATATAAAAAAAACACAAGGTACTTGATACAGTCCGCTGTAAAAAGTACAATTGAACACTGACCCACATCAATAAGGTGCCAAAAGATGCGCAATTGGGCCAGGCATCTCCAGCTGTTGAAAAATTGCAAATTTCCTTGGTTTCCATGGAGTAAGAGCCGTTGCTGGGCACGTGATCTTGACATCAATGATTATTCATTTGTGGCTACAGCCAAAAGTATTGGTCGGAGAGCAACGCGGTTTGCACCATTCGATTTCTCGTCAAAAAATACGTCGGATTAGCCTCTTACCAGCAGCATTGGAACAGTTTTTCTACTTTTGGATTTTTGCCTGGTCTTTTTGCGAATTGAAATTGGCTACATTAACTATGTACAATCGCGACTGGTCATTACTATATTCAACTTTTCATTATAAGTTATGTGCCCTTCGGTAGCCCAGACAACGTCAAATCTTTGGGCCAAGCCCATTTAACTCACCCAGCAAATGTCTTACTTCTAAGTCGAAGACAATCTCAATGTCTTTATCTACATGTAGAAAAACCACACCATTTGTATATAAAAAAAACACAAGGTACTTGATACAGTCCGCTGTAAAAAGGACAATTGAACACTGACCCACATCAATAAGGTGCCAAAAGATGCGCAATTGGGCCAGGCATCTCCAGCTGTTGAAAAAATTGCAAATTTCCTTGGTTTCCATGGAGTAAGAGCCGTTGCTGGGCACGTGATCTTGACATCAATGATTATTCATTTGTGGCTATAGCCAAAAGTATTGGTCGGAGAGCAACGCGGTTTGCACCATTCGATTTCTCGTCAAAAAATACGTCGGATTAGCCTCTTACCTGCAGCATTGGAACAGTTTTTCCACTTTTGGATTTTTGCCAGGTCTTTTTGCTAATTGAAATGGGCTACATTAACTATGTACAATCGCGACTGGTCATTACTATATTCAACTTTTCATTATAAGTTATGTGCCCTTCGGTAGCCCAGACGACGTCAAATCTTTGGGAAAAGCCCATTTAACTCACCCAGCAGTTGTCTTACTTCTAAGTCGAAGACAAACTCAATGTCTTTATCTACATGTAGAAAAACCACACCATTTGTATATAAAAAAAACACAAGGTACTTGATACAGTCCGCTGTTAAAAGGACAATTGAACACTGACCCCACATCAATAAGGTGCCAAAAGATGCGCAATTGGGCCAGGCATCTCCAGCTGTTGAAAAATTGCAAATTTCCTTGGTTTCCATGGAGTAAGAGCCGTTGCTGGGCACGTGATCTTGACATCAATGATTATTCATTTGTGGCTACAGCCAAAAGTATTGGTCGGAGAGCAACGCGGTTTGCACCATTCGATTTCTCGTCAAAAAATACGTCGGATTAGCCTCTTACCAGCAGCATTGGAACAGTTTTTTCCACTTTTGGATTTTTGCCAGGTCTTTTTGCTAATTGAAATCGGCTACATTAACTATGTACAATCGCGACTGGTCATTACTATATTCAACTTTTCATTATAAGTTATGTGGCCTTCGGTAGCCCAGACGACGTCAAATCTTTGGGCCAAGCCCATTTAACTCACCCAGCAAATGTCTCACTTCTAAGTCGAAGACAAACTCAATGTCTTTATCTACATGTAGAAAAACCACACCATTTGTATATAAAAAAAACACAAGGTACATGATAAAGTCTGATGTAAAAAGTACAATTGAACACTGACCCACATCAATAAGGTGCCAAAAGATGCGCAATTGGGCCAGGCATCTCCAGCTGTTGAAAAATTGCAAATTTCCTTGGTTTCCATGGAGTAAGAGCCGTTGCTGGGCACGTGATCTTGACATCAATGATTATTCATTTGTGGCTACAGCCAAAAGTATTGGTCGGAGAGCAACGCGGTTTGCACCATTCGATTTCTCGTCAAAAAAATACGTCGGATTAGCCTCTTACCAGCAGCATTGGAACAGTTTTTCCACTTTTGGATTTTTGCCTGGTCTTTTTGCGAATTGAAATTGGCTACATTAACTATGTACAATCGCGACTGGTCATTACTATATTCAACTTTTCATTATAAGTTATGTGCCCTTCGTAGCCCAGACAACGTCAAATCTTTGGGCCAAGCCCATTTAACTCACCCAGCAAATGTCTTACTTTCTAAGTCGAAGACAATCTCAATGTCTTTATCTACATGTAGAAAAAACCACACCATTTGTATATAAAAAAAACACAAGGTACTTGATACAGTCCGCTGTAAAAAGGACAATTGAACACTGACCCACATCAATAAGGTGCCAAAAGATGCGCAATTGGGCCAGGCATCTCCAGCTGTTGAAAAAATTGCAAATTTCCTTGGTTTCCATGGAGTAAGAGCCGTTGCTGGGCACGTGATCTTGACATCAATGATTATTCATTTGTGGCTATAGCCAAAAGTATTGGTCGGAGAGCAACGCGGTTTGCACCATTCGATTTCTCGTCAAAAAAATACGTCGGATTAGCCTCTTTACCTGCAGCATTGGAACAGTTTTTCCACTTTTGGATTTTTGCCAGGTCTTTTTGCTAATTGAAATCGGCTACATTAACTATGTACAATCGCGACTGGTCATTACTATATTCAACTTTTCATTATAAGTTATGTGGCCTTCGGTAGCCCAGACGACGTCAAATCTTTGGGCCAAGCCCATTTAACTCACCCAGCAAATGTCTTACTTCTAAGTCGAAGACAAACTCAATGTCTTTACCTACATGTAGAAAAACATTTGTATATAAAAAAAACACAAGGTACTTGATACAGTCCGCTGTAAAAAGTACAATTGAACACTGACCCACATCAATAAGGTGCCAAAAGATGCGCAATTGGGCCAGGCATCTCCAGCTGTTGAAAAATTGCAAATTTCCTTGGTTTCCATGGAGTAAGAGCAGTTGCTGGGCACGTGATCTTGACATCAATGATTATTCATTTGTGGCTACAGCCAAAAGTATTGGTCGGAGAGCAACGCGGTTTGCACCATTCGATTTCTCGTCAAAAAATACGTCGGATTAGCCTCTTACCAGCAGCATTGGAACAGTTTTTCTACTTTTGGATTTTTGCCTGGTCTTTTTGCGAATTGAAATCGGCTACATTAACTATGTACAATCGCGACTGGTCATTACTATATTCAACTTTTCATTATAAGTTATGTGCCCTTCGGTAGCCCAGACAACGTCAAATCTTTGGGCCAAGCCCATTTAACTCACCCAGCAAATGTCTTACTTCTAAGTCGAAGACAAACTCAATGTCTTTATCTACATGTAGAAAAACCACACCATTTGTATATAAAAAAAACACAAGGTACTTGATACAGTCCGCTGTAAAAAGGACAATTGAACACTGACCCACATCAATAAGGTGCCAAAAGATGCGCAATTGGGCCAGGCATCTCCAGCTGTTGAAAAAATTGCAAATTTCCTTGGTTTCCATGGAGTAAGAGCCGTTGCTGGGCACGTGATCTTGACATCAATGATTATTCATTTGTGGCTACAGCCAAAAGTATTGGTCGGAGAGCAACGCGGTTTGCACCATTCGATTTCTCGTCAAAAAATACGTCGGATTAGCCTCTTACCAGCAGCATTGGAACAGTTTTTCCACTTTTGGATTTTTGCCAGGTCTTTTTGCTAATTGAAATCGGCTACATTAACTATGTACAATCGCGACTGGTCATTACTATATTCAACTTTTCATTATAAGTTATGTGCCCTTCGGTAGCCCAGACAACGTCAAATCTTTGGGCCAAGCCCATTTAACTCACCCAGCAAATGTCTTACTTCTAAGTCGAAGACAATCTCAATGTCTTTATCTACATGTAGAAAAACCACACCATTTGTATATAAAAAAAACACAAGGTACTTGATACAGTCCGCTGTAAAAAGGACAATTGAACACTGACCCACATCAATAAGGTGCCAAAAGATGCGCAATTGGGCCAGGCATCTCCAGCTGTTGAAAAAATTGCAAATTTCCTTGGTTTCCATGGAGTAAGAGCCGTTGCTGGGCACGTGATCTTGACATCAATGATTATTCATTTGTGGCTATAGCCAAAAGTATTGGTCGGAGAGCAACGCGGTTTGCACCATTCGATTTCTCGTCAAAAAATACGTCGGATTAGCCTCTTACCTGCAGCATTGGAACAGTTTTTCCACTTTTGGATTTTTGCCAGGTCTTTTTGCTAATTGAAATGGGCTACATTAACTATGTACAATCGCGACTGGTCATTACTATATTCAACTTTTCATTATAAGTTATGTGCCCTTCGGTAGCCCAGACGACGTCAAATCTTTGGGAAAAGCCCATTTAACTCACCCAGCAGTTGTCTTACTTCTAAGTCGAAGACAAACTCAATGTCTTTATCTACATGTAGAAAAAACCACACCATTTGTATATAAAAAAAACACAAGGTACTTGATACAGTCCGCTGTTAAAAGGACAATTGAACACTGACCCACATCAATAAGGTGCCAAAAGATGCGCAATTGGGCCAGGCATCTCCAGCTGTTGAAAAATTGCAAATTTCCTTGGTTTCCATGGAGTAAGAGCCGTTGCTGGGCACGTGATCTTGACATCAATGATTATTCATTTGTGGCTACAGCCAAAAGTATTGGTCGGAGAGCAACGCGGTTTGCACCATTCGATTTCTCGTCAAAAAATACGTCGGATTAGCCTCTTACCAGCAGCATTGGAACAGTTTTTCCACTTTTGGATTTTTGCCAGGTCTTTTTGCTAATTGAAATCGGCTACATTAACTATGTACAATCGCGACTGGTCATTACTATATTCAACTTTTCATTATAAGTTATGTGGCCTTCGGTAGCCCAGACGACGTCAAATCTTTGGGCCAAGCCCATTTAACTCACCCAGCAAATGTCTCACTTCTAAGTCGAAGACAAACTCAATGTCTTTATCTACATGTAGAAAAACCACACCATTTGTATATAAAAAAAACACAAGGTACATGATAAAGTCTGATGTAAAAAGTACAATTGAACACTGACCCACATCAATAAGGTGCCAAAAGATGCGCAATTGGGCCAGGCATCTCCAGCTGTTGAAAAATTGCAAATTTCCTTGGTTTCCATGGAGTAAGAGCCGTTGCTGGGCACGTGATCTTGACATCAATGATTATTCATTTGTGGCTACAGCCAAAAGTATTGGTCGGAGAGCAACGCGGTTTGCACCATTCGATTTCTCGTCAAAAAATACGTCGGATTAGCCTCTTACCAGCAGCATTGGAACAGTTTTTCCACTTTTGGATTTTTGCCTGGTCTTTTTGCGAATTGAAATTGGCTACATTAACTATGTACAATCGCGACTGGTCATTACTATATTCAACTTTTCATTATAAGTTATGTGCCCTTCGGTAGCCCAGACAACGTCAAATCTTTGGGCCAAGCCCATTTAACTCACCCAGCAAATGTCTTACTTCTAAGTCGAAGACAATCTCAATGTCTTTATCTACATGTAGAAAAACCACACCATTTGTATATAAAAAAAACACAAGGTACTTGATACAGTCCGCTGTAAAAAGGACAATTGAACACTGACCCACATCAATAAGGTGCCAAAAGATGCGCAATTGGGCCAGGCATCTCCAGCTGTTGAAAAAATTGCAAATTTCCTTGGTTTCCATGGAGTAAGAGCCGTTGCTGGGCACGTGATCTTGACATCAATGATTATTCATTTGTGGCTATAGCCAAAAGTATTGGTCGGAGAGCAACGCGGTTTGCACCATTCGATTTCTCGTCAAAAAATACGTCGGATTAGCCTCTTACCTGCAGCATTGGAACAGTTTTTCCACTTTTGGATTTTTGCCAGGTCTTTTTGCTAATTGAAATCGGCTACATTAACTATGTACAATCGCGACTGGTCATTACTATATTCAACTTTTCATTATAAGTTATGTGGCCTTCGGTAGCCCAGACGACGTCAAATCTTTGGGCCAAGCCCATTTAACTCACCCAGCAAATGTCTTACTTCTAAGTCGAAGACAAACTCAATGTCTTTACCTACATGTAGAAAAACCAAACCATTTGTATATAAAAAAAACACAAGGTACTTGATACAGTCCGCTGTAAAAAGTACAATTGAACACTGACCCACATATAAGGTGCCAAAAGATGCGCAATTGGGCCAGGCATCTCCAGCTGTTGAAAAATTGCAAATTTCCTTGGTTTCCATGGAGTAAGAGCAGTTGCTGGGCACGTGATCTTGACATCAATGATTATTCATTTGTGGCTACAGCCAAAAGTATTGGTCGGAGAGCAACGCGGTTTGCACCATTCGATTTCTCGTCAAAAAATACGTCGGATTAGCCTCTTACCAGCAGCATTGGAACAGTTTTTCTACTTTTGGATTTTTGCCTGGTCTTTTTGCGAATTGAAATCGGCTACATTAACTATGTACAATCGCGACTGGTCATTACTATATTCAACTTTTCATTATAAGTTATGTGCCCTTCGGTAGCCCAGACAACGTCAAATCTTTGGGCCAAGCCCATTTAACTCACCCAGCAAATGTCTTACTTCTAAGTCGAAGACAAACTCAATGTCTTTATCTACATGTAGAAAAACCACACCATTTGTATATAAAAAAAACACAAGGTACTTGATACAGTCCGCTGTAAAAAGGACAATTGAACACTGACCCACATCAATAAGGTGCCAAAAGATGCGCAATTGGGCCAGGCATCTCCAGCTGTTGAAAAAATTGCAAATTTCCTTGGTTTCCATGGAGTAAGAGCCGTTGCTGGGCACGTGATCTTGACATCAATGATTATTCATTTGTGGCTACAGCCAAAAGTATTGGTCGGAGAGCAACGCGGTTTGCACCATTCGATTTCTCGTCAAAAAATACGTCGGATTAGCCTCTTACCAGCAGCATTGGAACAGTTTTTCCACTTTTGGATTTTTGCCAGGTCTTTTTGCTAATTGAAATCGGCTACATTAACTATGTACAATCGCGACTGGTCATTACTATATTCAACTTTTCATTATAAGTTATGTGCCCTTCGGTAGCCCAGACAACGTCAAATCTTTGGGCCAAGCCCATTTAACTCACCCAGCAAATGTCTTACTTCTAAGTCGAAGACAATCTCAATGTCTTTATCTACATGTAGAAAAACCACACCATTTGTATATAAAAAAAACACAAGGTACTTGATACAGTCCGCTGTAAAAAGGACAATTGAACACTGACCCACATCAATAAGGTGCCAAAAGATGCGCAATTGGGCCAGGCATCTCCAGCTGTTGAAAAAATTGCAAATTTCCTTGGTTTCCATGGAGTAAGAGCCGTTGCTGGGCACGTGATCTTGACATCAATGATTATTCATTTGTGGCTATAGCCAAAAGTATTGGTCGGAGAGCAACGCGGTTTGCACCATTCGATTTCTCGTCAAAAAATACGTCGGATTAGCCTCTTACCTGCAGCATTGGAACAGTTTTTCCACTTTTGGATTTTTGCCAGGTCTTTTTGCTAATTGAAATCGGCTACATTAACTATGTACAATCGCGACTGGTCATTACTATATTCAACTTTTCATTATAAGTTATGTGGCCTTCGGTAGCCCAGACGACGTCAAATCTTTGGGCCAAGCCCATTTAACTCACCCAGCAAATGTCTTACTTCTAAGTCGAAGACAAACTCAATGTCTTTACCTACATGTAGAAAAACCAAACCATTTGTATATAAAAAAAACACAAGGTACTTGATACAGTCCGCTGTAAAAAGTACAATTGAACACTGACCCACATCAATAAGGTGCCAAAAGATGCGCAATTGGGCCAGGCATCTCCAGCTGTTGAAAAATTGCAAATTTCCTTGGTTTCCATGGAGTAAGAGCAGTTGCTGGGCACGTGATCTTGACATCAATGATTATTCATTTGTGGCTACAGCCAAAAGTATTGGTCGGAGAGCAACGCGGTTTGCACCATTCGATTTCTCGTCAAAAAATACGTCGGATTAGCCTCTTACCAGCAGCATTGGAACAGTTTTTCTACTTTTGTATTTTTGCCTGGTCTTTTTGCGAATTGAAATCGGCTACATTAACTATGTACAATCGCGACTGGTCATTACTATATTCAACTTTTCATTATAAGTTATGTGCCCTTCGGTAGCCCAGACAACGTCAAATCTTTGGGCCAAGCCCATTTAACTCACCCAGCAAATGTCTTACTTCTAAGTCGAAGACAAACTCAATGTCTTTATCTACATGTAGAAAAACCACACCATTTGTATATAAAAAAAACACAAGGTACTTGATACAGTCCGCTGTAAAAAGGACAATTGAACACTGACCCACATCAATAAGGTGCCAAAAGATGCGCAATTGGGCCAGGCATCTCCAGCTGTTGAAAAAATTGCAAATTTCCTTGGTTTCCATGGAGTAAGAGCCGTTGCTGGGCACGTGATCTTGACATCAATGATTATTCATTTGTGGCTACAGCCAAAAGTATTGGTCGGAGAGCAACGCGGTTTGCACCATTCGATTTCTCGTCAAAAAATACGTCGGATTAGCCTCTTACCAGCAGCATTGGAACAGTTTTTCCACTTTTGGATTTTTGCCAGGTCTTTTTGCTAATTGAAATCGGCTACATTAACTATGTACAATCGCGACTGGTCATTACTATATTCAACTTTTCATTATAAGTTATGTGGCCTTCGGTAGCCCAGACGACGTCAAATCTTTGGGCCAAGCCCATTTAACTCACCCAGCAAATGTCTTACTTCTAAGTCGAAGACAAACTCAATGTCTTTATCTACATGTAGAAAAACCAAACCATTTGTATATAAAAAAAACACAAGGCACTTGATACAGTCCGCTGTAAAAAGTACAATTGAACACTGACCCACATCAATAAGGTGCCAAAAGATGCGCAATTGGGCCAGGCATCTCCAGCTGTTGAAAAATTGCAAATTTCCTTGGTTTCCATGGAGTAAGAGCCGTTGCTGGGCACGTGATCTTGACATCAATGATTATTCATTTGTGGCTACAGCCAAAAGTATTGGTCGGAGAGCAACGCGGTTTGCACCATTCGATTTCTCGTCAAAAAATACGTCGGATTAGCCTCTTACCAGCAGCATTGGAACAGTTTTTCCACTTTTGGATTTTTGCCTGGTCTTTTTGCTAATTGAAATCGGCTACATTAACTATGTACAATCGCGACTGGTCATTACTATATTCAACTTTTCATTATAAGTTATGTGGCCTTCGGTAGCCCAGACGACGTCAAATCTTTGGGCCAAGCCCATTTAACTCACCCAGCAAATGTCTCACTTCTAAGTCGAAGACAAACTCAATGTCTTTATCTACATGTAGAAAAACCACACCATTTGTATATAAAAAAAACACAAGGTACTTGATACAGTCCGCTGTAAAAAGTACAATTGAACACTGACCCACATCAATAAGGTGCCAAAAGATGCGCAATTGGGCCAGGCATCTCCAGCTGTTGAAAAATTGCAAATTTCCTTGGTTTCCATGGAGTAAGAGCCGTTGCTGGGCACGTGATCTTGACATCAATGGTTATTCATTTGTGGCTACAGCCAAAAGTATTGGTCGGAGAGCAACGCGGTTTGCACCATTCGATTTCTCGTCAAAAAATACGTCGGATTAGCCTCTTACTAGCAGCATTGGAACAATTTTTCTACTTTTGGATTTTTGCCTGGTCTTTTTGCTAACTGAATTCGGCTACATTAACTATGTACAATCGCGACTGGTCATTACTATATTCAACTTTTCATTATAAGTTATGTGCCCTTCGGTACCCCAGACGACGTCAAATCTTTGGGCCAAGCCCATTTAACTCACCCAGCACTTGTCTTACTTCTAAGTCTAGGACAAACTCAATGTCTTTATCTACAAGTAGAAAAACCACACCATTTGTATATAAAAAATACACAAGGTACTTGATACAGTCCGCTGTAAAAAGTACAATTGAACACTGACCCACATCAATAAGGTGCCAAAAGATGCGCAATTGGGCCAGGCATCTCCAGCTGTTGAAAAATTGCAAATTTCCTTGGTTTCCATGGAGTAAGAGCCGTTGCTGGGCACGTGATCTTGACATCAATGATTATTCATTTGTGGCTACAGCCAAAAGTATTGGTCGGAGAGCAACGCGGTTTGCACCATTCGATTTCTCGTCAAAAAATACGTCGGATTAGCCTCTTACCAGCAGCATTGGAACAATTTTTCCACTTTTGGATTTTTGCCTGGTCTTTTTGCTAATTGAAATCGGCTACATTAACTATGTACAATCGCGAGTGGTCATTACTATATTCAACTTTTCATTATAAGTTATGTGGCCTTCGGTAGCCCAGACGACGTCAAATCTTTGGGCCAAGCCCATTTAACTCACCCAGCAAATGTCTCACTTCTAAGTCGAAGACAAACTCAATGTCTTTATCTACATGTAGAAAAACCACACCATTTGTATATAAAAAAACCACAAGGTACTTGATACAGTCCGCTGTAAAAAGTACAATTGAACACTGACCCACATCAATAAGGTGCCAAAAGATGCGCAATTGGGCCAGGCATCTCCAGCTGTTGAAAAATTGCAAATTTCCTTGGTTTCCATGGAGTAAGAGCAGTTGCTGGGCACGTCATCTTGACATCAATGATTATTCATTTGTGGCTACAGCCAAAAGTATTGGTCGTAGAGCAACGCGGTTTGCACCATTCGATTTCTCGTCAAAAAATACGTCGGATTAGCCTCTTACCAGCAGCATTGGAACAGTTTTTCTACTTTTGGATTTTTGCCTGGTCTTTTTGCGAATTGAAATCGGCTACATTAACTATGTACAATCGCGACTGGTCATTACTATATTCAACTTTTCATTATAAGTTATGTGGCCTTCGGTAGCCCAGACGACGTCAAATCTTTGGGCCAAGCCCATTTAACTCACCCAGCAAATGTCTTACTTCTAAGTCGAAGACAAACTCAATGTCTTTATCTACATGTAGAAAAACCACACCATTTGTATATAAAAAAAACACAAGGTACTTGATACAGTCCGCTGTAAAAAGTACAATTGAACACTGACCCACATCAATAAGGTGCCAAAAGATGCGCAATTGGGCCAGGCATCTCCAGCTGTTGAAAAATTGCAAATTTCCTTGGTTTCCATGGAGTAAGAGCCGTTGCTGGGCACGTGATCTTGACATCAATGATTATTCATTTGTGGCTACAGCCAAAAGTATTGGTCGGAGAGCAACGCGGTTTGCACCATTCGATTTCTCGTCAAAAAATACGTCGGATTAGCCTCTTACCAGCAGCATTGGAACAGTTTTTCTACTTTTGGATTTTTGCCAGGTCTTTTTGCGAATTGAAATTGGCTACATTAACTATGTACAATCGCGACTGGTCATTACTATATTCAACTTTTCATTATAAGTTATGTGCCCTTCGGTAGCCCAGACAACGTCAAATCTTTGGGCCAAGCCCATTTAACTCACCCAGCAAATGTCTTACTTCTAAGTCGAAGACAAACTCAATGTCTTTATCTACATGTAGAAAAACCACACCATTTGTATATAAAAAAAACACAAGGTACTTGATACAGTCCGCTGTAAAAAGTACAATTGAACACTGACCCACATCAATAAGGTGCCAAAAGATGCGCAATTGGGCCAGGCATCTCCAGCTGTTGAAAAAATTGCAAATTTCCTTGGTTTCCATGGAGTAAGAGCCGTTGCTGGGCACGTGATCTTGACATCAATGATTATTCATTTGTGGCTATAGCCAAAAGTATTGGTCGGAGAGCAACGCGGTTTGCACCATTCGATTTCTCGTCAAAAAATACGTCGGATTAGCCTCTTACCAGCAGCATTGGAACAGTTTTTCCACTTTTGGACTTTTGCCAGGTCTTTTTGCTAATTGAAATCGGCTACATTAACTATGTACAATCGCGACTGGTCATTACTATATTCAACTTTTCATTATAAGTTATGTGGCCTTCGGTAGCCCAGACGACGTCAAATCTTTGGGCCAAGCCCATTTAACTCACCCAGCAAATGTCTTACTTCTAAGTCGAAGACAAACTCAATGTCTTTATCTACATGTAGAAAAAACCAAACCATTTGTATATAAAAAAAACACAAGGCACTTGATACAGTCCGCTGTAAAAAGTACAATTGAACACTGACCCACATCAATAAGGTGCCAAAAGATGCGCAAATTGGGCCAGGCATCTCCAGCTGTTGAAAAATTGCAAATTTCCTTGGTTTCCATGGAGTAAGAGCCGTTGCTGGGCACGTGATCTTGACATCAATGATTATTCATTTGTGGCTACAGCCAAAAGTATTGGTCGGAGAGCAACGTGGTTTGCACCATTCAATTTCTCGTCAAAAAATACGTCGGATTAGCCTCTTACCAGCAGCATTGGAACAGTTTTTCCACTTTTGGATTTTTGCCTGGTATTTTTTCTAATTGAAATCGGCTACATTAACTATGTACAATCGCGACTGGTCATTACTATATTCAACTTTTCATTATAAGTTATGTGCCCTTCGGTAGCCCAGACGACGTCAAATCTTTGGGCCAAGCCCATTTAACTCACCCAGCAGTTGTCTTACTTCTAAGTCGAAGACAAACTCAATGTCTTGATCTACATGTAGAAAAACCAAACCATTTGTATATAAAAAAAACACAAGGTACTTGATACAGTCCGCTGTAAAAAGTACAATTGAACAAAAGTACAAAAGATGCGCAATTGGGCCAGGCATCTCCAGCTGTTGAAAAATTGCAAATTTCCTTGGTTTCCATGGAGTAAGAGCAGTTGCTGGGCACGTGATCTTGACATCAATGATTATTCATTTGTGGCTACAGCCAAAAGTATTGGTCGGAGAGCAACGCGGTTTGCACCATTCGATTTCTCGTCAAAAAATACGTCGGATTATCCTGTTACCAGCAGCATTGGAACAGTTTTTCCACTTTTGGGATTTTTGCCTGGTATTTTTTCTAATTGAAATCGGCTACATTAACTATGTACAATCGCGACTGGTCATTACTATATTCAACTTTTCATTATAAGTTATGTGCCCTTCGGTAGCCCAGATGACGTCAAATCTTTGGGCCAAGCCCATTTAACTCACCCAGCAAATGTCTTACTTCTAAGTCGAAGACAAACTCAATGTCTTTAATCTACATGTAGAAAAACCACACCATTTGTATATAAAAAAAACACAAGGTACTTGATACAGTCCGCTGTAAAAAGTACAATTGAACACAGACCCACATCAATAAGGTGCCAAAAGATGCGCAATTGGGCCAGGCATCTCCAGCTATTGAAAAATTGCAAATTTCCTTGGTTTCCATGGAGTAAAGAGCCGTTGCTGGGCACGTGATCTTGACATCAATGATTATTCATTTGTGGCTACAGCCAAAAGTATTGGTCGGAGAGCAACGTGGTTTGCACCATTCGATTTCTCGTCAAAAAATACGTCGGATTAGCCTCTTACCAGCAGCATTGGAACAGTTTTTCCACTTTTGAGGATTTTTGGCCTGGTATTTTTCTAATTGAAATCGGCTACATTAACTATGTACAATCGCGACTGGTCATTACTATATTCAACTTTTCATTATAAGTTATGTGCCCTTCGGTAGCCCAGACGACGTCAAATCTTTGGGCCAAGCCCATTTAACTCACCCAGCAGTTGTCTTACTTCTAAGTCGAAAGACAAACTCATGTCTTTATCTACATGTAGAAAAAACCAAACCATTTGTATATAAAAAAAAAACACAAGGTACTTGATA
>NW_027018247.1:0-52483 GCF_032854445.1 Liolophura sinensis | reverse complement strand
AAGGTGCCAAAAGATGCGGAATTGAGCCAGGCATCGGCAGCTGTTGAAAAATTGCAATTTCCCTGGTTTCCATGGAGTAAGAGCCGTTGCTGTGCACGTGATTATGACATAAATGATCATTCAATTGTCGCTACAGGCAAAAGTATTGGTCGGAGAGCAACGCGGTTTGCACCATTCGATTTCTCGTCACAAAATACGTCGATTAGCCTCTTACCAGCAGCACTGGAACAGTTTTCGCACTTTTGCATTTTTGCCTGGTCTTTTTGTTAATTGAAATCGGCTACACTGTACTCTGTACAATCGCGACTGGTCATTACTATATTCAACTTTTGACTATAAGTTATGTGCCCTTCGGTAAGCCCAGCAGACGTCAAATCTTTGGGCTAAGCCCATTTAACTCAACCAGCAATTGCCTTACTTCTAAGTGCAAGACAATCTCAATGTCTTTATCTACGTGTAGAAAAACCACACCATTTGTACGTGAGAAACACAAGGTTCTTGATACAGTCTGCTGTAAAAAGTACAACTGAACACTGACCCACTTAAGTAAGGTGCCAAAAGATGCGGAATTGAGCCAGGCATCGGCAGCTGTTGAAAAATTGCAAATATCCCTGGTTTCCCATGGAGTAAGAGCCGTTTTGCTGGGCACGTGATTATGACATAAATGATCATTCAATTGTCACTACAGCCAAAAGTATTGGTCGGAGAGCAACGCGGTTTGCACCATTCGATTTCTCGTCCACAAAATACGTCGGATTAGCCTTTTACCAGCAGCACTGGAACAGTTTTCGCACTTTTGCATTTTTGCCTGGTCTTTTTGTTAATTGAAATCGGCTACACTGTACTCTGTACAATCGCGACTGGTCATTACTATATTCAACTTTTGACTATAAGTTATGTGCCCTTCGGTAGCCCAGAAGACCTGAAATCTTTGGGCCAAGCCCATTTAACTCACCCAGCAATTGTCCTTACTTCTAAGTCCAAGACATCTCAATGTCTTTATCTACGTGTAGAAAAACCACACCATTTGTACGTGAAAAACACAAGGTACTTGATACAGTCTGCTGTAAAAGTACAACTGAACACTAACCCACTTCAGTAAGGTGCCAAAAGATGCGGATTGAGCCAGGCATTGGCAGCTGTTTGAAAAATTGCAAATTTCCCTGGTTCCATGGAGTAAGAGCCGTTTGCTGGGCACGTGATTTTGACATAAATGATCATTCAAATGTCACTACAGCCAAAAGTATTGGTCGGAGAGCAACGCGGTTTGCACCATTCGATTTCTCGTTACAAAATACGTCGGATTAGCTTCTTACCAGCAAGCACTGGAACAGTTTTTCGCACTTTTGCATTTTTGCCTGGTCTTTTTGTTAATTGAAATCGGCTACACTGTACTCTGTACAATCGCGACTGGTCATTACTATATTCAACTTTTGACTATAAGTTATGTGCCCTTCGGTAGCCCAGAAGACCTGAAATCTTTGGGCCAAGCCCATTTAACTCACCCAGCAATTGTCTTACTTCTAAGTCCCAAGACAATCTCAATGTCTTTATCTACGTGTAGAAAAACAAACACCATTTGTACGTGAAAAACACAAGGTACTTGATACAGTCCTGCTGTAAAAAGTACAACTGACCACAGACCCACATGAATAAGGTGCCAAAAGATGCGGAATTGAGCCAGGCATCGGCAGCTGTTGAAAAAATTGCAAATTTCCCTGGTTTCCATGGAGTAAGAGCCGTTGCCGGCACGTGATTATGACATAAATGATCATTCAATTGTCGCTACAGCCAACGTATTTGGTCGGAGAGCAACGCGGATTGCACCATTCGATTTCTCGTCACAAAATACGTCGGATTAGCCTCTTACCAGCAGCACTGGAACAGTTTTTCACACTTTGCATTTTTTGCCTGGTCTTTTTGTTAATTGAAATCGGCTACACTGTACTCTGTACAATCGCGACTGGTCATTACTATATTCAACTTTTGACTATAAGTTATGTGCCCTTCGGTAGCCCAGAAGACCTGAAATCTTTGGGCTAAGCCCATTTAACTCACCCAGCAATTGTCTTACTTCTAAGTGCAAGACAATCTCAATGTCTTTATCTACGTGTAGAAAAACCACACCATTTGTACGTGAGAAACACAAGGTTCTTGATACAGTCTGCTGTAAAAAGTACAACTAAACACTGACCCACTTCAGTAAGGTGCCAAAAAGATGCGGAATTGAGCCAGGCATCGGCAGCTGTTGAAAAATTGCAAATTTCCCTGGTTTCCATGGAGTAAGAGCCGTTGCCGGGCACGTGATTATGACATAAATGATCATTCAATTGTCGCTACAGCCAAACGTATTGGTCGGAGAGCAACGCGGATTGCACCATTCGATTTCTCGTCACAAAATACGTCGGATTAGCCTCTTACCAGCAGCACTGGAACAGTTTTTCCACTTTTGCATTTTTGCCTGGTCTTTTTGTTAATTGAAATCGGCTACACTGTACTCTGTACAATCGCGGACTGGTCATTACTATATTCAACTTTTGACTATAAGTTATGTGCCCTTCGGTAGCCAGAAGACCTGAAAATCTTTGGGGCTAAGCCCATTTAACTGCACCCAGCAATTGTCTTACTTCTAAGTGCAAGACAATCTCAATGTCTTTATCTACGTGGTAGAAAAACCACACCATTTGTACGTGAGAAACACAAGGTTCTTGATACAGTCTGCTGTAAAAAGTACAACTAAACACTGACCCACTTCAGTAAGGTGCCAAAAGATGCGGAATTGAGCCAGGCATCGGCAGCTGTTGAAAAATTGCAAATTTCCCTGGTTTCCATGGAGTAAGAGCCGTTGCTGGGCACGTGATTATGACATAAATGATCATTCAATTGTCACTACAGCCCAAAAGTATTGGTCGGAGAGCAACGCGGTTTGCACCATTCGATTTCTCGTCACAAAATACGTCGGATTAGCCTCTTACCAGCAGCACTGGAACAGTTTTCGCACTTTTGCATTTTTGCCTGTCTTTTTGTTAATTGAAATCGGCTACACTGTACTCTGTACAATCGCGACTGGTCATTACTATATTCAACTTTTGACTATAAGTTATGTGCCCTTCGGTAGCCCAGAAGACCTGAAATCTTTGGGCCAAGCCCATTTAACTCACCCAGCAATTGTCTTACTTCTAAGTCCAAGACAATCTCAATGTCTTTATCTACGTGTAGAAAAACAACACCATTTGAACGTGAAAAACACAAGGTACTTGATACAGTCTGCTGTAAAAAGTACAACTGACCACAGACCCACATGAATAAGGTGCCAAAAGATGCCGGAATTGAGCCAGGCATCGGCCAGCTGTTGAAAAATTGCAAATTTCCCTGGTTTCCATGGAGTAAGAGCCGTTGCTGTGCACGTGATTATGACATAAATGATCATTCAATTGTCGCTACAGGCAAAAGTATTGGTCGGAGAGCAACGCGGTTTGCACCATTCGATTCTCGTCACAAAATACGTCGGATTAGCCTCTTACAAGCAGCACTGGAACAGTTTTCGCCACTTTTGCATTTTTGCCTGGTCTTTTTTGTTATTGAAATCGGCTACACTGTACTCTGTACAATCGCGACTGGTCATTACTATATTCAACTTTTCACTATAAGTTATGTGCCCTTCGGTAGCCCAGCAGACGTCAAATCTTTGGGCTAAGCCCATTTAACTCACCCAGCAATTGCCTTACTTCTAAGTGCAAGACAATCTCAATGTCTTTATCTACGTGTAGAAAAACCACACCATTTGTACGTGAGAAACACAAGGTTCTTGATACAGTCTGCTGTAAAAAGTACAACTGAACACTTACCCACTTAAGTAAGGTGCCAAAAGATGCGGAATTGAGCCAGGCATCGGCAGCTGTTGAAAAATTGCAAATATCCCTGGTTTCCATGGAGTAAGAGCCGTTGCTGGGCACGTGATTATGACATAAATGATCATTCAATTGTCACTACAGCCAAAAGTATTGGTCGGAGAGCAACGCGGTTTGCACCATTCGATTTCTCGTCACAAAATACGTCGGATTAGCCTTTTACCAGGCAGCACTGGAACAGTTTTCGCACTTTTCATTTTTGCTGGTCTTTTTGTTAATTGAAATCGGCTACACTGTACTCTGTACAATCGCGACTGGTCATTACTATATTCAACTTTTTGACTATAAGTTATGTGCCCTTCGGTAGCCCAGAAGACCTGAAATCTTTGGGCCAAGCCCATTTAACTCACCCAGCAATTGTCTTACTTCTAAGTCCAAGACAATCTCAATGTCTTTATCTACGTGTAGAAAAACCCACACCATTTGTACGTGAAAAACACAAGGTACTTGATACAGTCTGCTGTAAAAAGTACAACCTGAACACTAACCCACTTCAGTAGGTGCCAAAAGATGCGGAATCGAGCCAGGCATTGGCAGCTGTTGAAAATTGCAAATTTCCCTGGTTTCCATGGAGTAAGAGCCGTTGCTGGGCACGTGATTTTGACATAAATGATCATTCAAATGTCACTACAGCCAAAAGTATTGGTCGGAGAGCAACGCGGTTTGCACCATTCGATTTCTCGTTACAAAATACGTCGGATTAGCCTCTTACCAGCAGCACTGGAACAGTTTTCGCACTTTTGCATTTTGCCTGGTCTTTTTGTTAATTGAAATCGGCTACACTGTACTCTGTACAATCGCGACTGGTCATTACTATATTCAACTTTTGACTATAAGTTATGTGCCCTTCGGTAGCCCAGAAGACCTGAAATCTTTGGGCCAAGCCCATTTAACTCACCCAGCAATTGTCTTACTTCTAAGTCCAAGACAATCTCAATGTCTTTATCTACGTGTAGAAAAACAACACACCATTTGTACGTGAAAAACACAAGGTACTTGATACAGTCTGCTGTAAAAAGTACAACTGACCACAGACCCACATGAATTAAGTGCCAAAAGATGCGGAATTGAGCCAGCATCGGCAGCTGTTGAAAAATTGCAAATTTCCCTGGTTTCCATGGAGTAAGAGCCGTTGCCGGGCACGTGATTATGACATAAATGATCATTCAATTGTCGCTACAGCCAAACGTATTGGTCGGAGAGCAACGCGGATTGCACCATTCGATTTCTCGTCACAAAATACGTCGGATTAGCCTCTTACCAGCAGCACTGGAACAGTTTTTCCACTTTTGCATTTTTGCCTGGTCTTTTTGTTAATTGAAATCGGCTACACTGTACTCTGTACAATCGCGACTGGTCATTACTATATTCAACTTTTGACTATAAGTTATGTGCCCTTCGGTAGCCCAGAAGACCTGAAATCTTTGGGCTAAGCCCATTTAACTCACCCAGCAATTGTCTTACTTCTAAGTGCAAGACAATCTCAATGTCTTTATCTACGTGTAGAAAAACCACACCATTTGTACGTGAGAAACACAAGGTTCTTGATACAGTCTGCTGTAAAAAGTACAACTAAACACTGACCCACTTCAGTAAGGTGCCAAAAGATGCGGAATTGAGCCAGGCATCGGGAGCTGTTGAAAAATTGCAAATTTCCCTGGTTTCCATGGAGTAAGAGCCTTTGCTGGGCACGTGATTATGACATAAATGATCATTCAATTGTCACTACAGCCAAAAGTATTGGTCGGAGAGCAACGCGGTTTGCACCATTCGATTTCTCGTCACAAAATACGTCGGATTAGCCTCTTACCAGCAGCACTGGAACAGTTTTCGCACTTTTGCATTTTTGCCTGGTCTTTTTGTTAATTGAAATCGGCTACACTGTACTCTGTACAATCGCGACTGGTCATTACTATATTCAACTTTTGACTATAAGTTATGTGCCCTTCGGTAGCCCAGAAGACCTGAAATCTTTGGGCCAAGCCCATTTAACTCACCCAGCAATTGTCTTACTTCTAAGTCCAAGACAATCTCAATGTCTTTATCTACGTGTAGAAAAACAACACCATTTGAACGTGAAAAACACAAGGTACTTGATACAGTCTGCTGTAAAAAGTACAACTGACCACAGACCCACATGAATAAGGTGCCAAAAGATGCGGAATTGAGCCAGGCATCGGCAGCTGTTGAAAAATTGCAAATTTCCCTGGTTTCCATGGAGTAAGAGCCGTTGCTGTTCACGTGATTATGACATAAATGATCATTCAATTGTCGCTACAGGCAAAAGTATTGGTCGGAGAGCAACGCGGTTTGCACCATTCGATTTCTCGTCACAAAATACGTCGGATTAGCCTCTTACCAGCAGCACTGGAACAGTTTTCGCACTTTTGCATTTTTGCCTGGTCTTTTTGTTAATTGAAATCGGCTACACTGTACTCTGTACAATCGCGACTGGTCATTACTATATTCAACTTTTGACTATAAGTTATGTGCCCTTCGGTAGCCCAGAAGACGTCAAATCTTTGGGCTAAGCCCATTTAACTCACCCAGCAATTGCCTTACTTCTAAGTGCAAGACAATCTCAATGTCTTTATCTACGTGTAGAAAAACCACACCATTTGTACGTGAGAAACACAAGGTTCTTGATACAGTCTGCTGTAAAAAGTACAACTGAACACTGACCCACTTAAGTATTGTGCCAAAAGATGCGGAATTGAGCCAGGCATCGGCAGCTGTTGAAAAATTGCAAATATCCCTGGTTTCCATGGAGTAAGAGCCGTTGCTGGGCACGTGATTATGACATAAATGATCATTCAATTGTCACTACAGCCAAAAGTATTGGTCGGAGAGCAACGCGGTTTGCACCATTCGATTTCTCGTCACAAAATACGTCGGATTAGCCTTTTACCAGCAGCACTGGAACAGTTTTCGCACTTTTGCATTTTTGCCTGGTCTTTTTGTTAATTGAAATCGGCTACACTGTACTCTGTACAATCGCGACTGGTCATTACTATATTCAACTTTTGACTATAAGTTATGTGCCCTTCGGTAGCCCAGAAGACCTGAAATCTTTGGGCCAAGCCCATTTAACTCACCCAGCAATTGTCTTACTTCTAAGTCCAAGACAATCTCAATGTCTTTATCTACGTGTAGAAAAACCACAACATTTGTACGTGAAAAACACAAGGTACTTGAAACAGTCTGCTGTAAAAAGTACAACTGACCACAGACCCAAATGAATAAGGTGCCAAAAGATGCGGAATTGAGCCAGGCATCGGCAGCTGTTGAAAAATTGGAAATTTCCCTGGTTTCCATGGAGTAAGAGCCGTTGCCGGGCACGTGATTATGACATAAATGATCATTCAATTGTCGCTACAGCCAAACGTATTGGTCGGAGAGCAACGCGGATTGCACCATTCGATTTCTCGTCACAAAATACGTCGGATTAGCCTCTTACCAGCAGCACTGGAACAGTTTTTCCACTTTTGCATTTTTGCCTGGTCTTTTTGTTAATTGAAATCGGCTACACTGTACTCTGTACAATCGCGACTGGTCATTACTATATTCAACTTTTGACTATAAGTTATGTGCCCTTCGGTAGCCCAGAAGACCTGAAATCTTTGGGCTAAGCCCATTTAACTCACCCAGCAATTGTCTTACTTCTAAGTGCAAGACAATCTCAATGTCTTTATCTACGTGTAGAAAAACAACACCATTTGTACATAAAAAACACAAGGTACTTGATACAGTCTGCTGTAAAAAGTACAACTAAACACTGACCCACATTTATAAGGTGCCAAAAGATGCGGAATTGGGCCAGGTATCGGCAGCTGTTGAAAAATTGCCAATTTCCCTGGTTTCCATGGAGTAAGAGCCGTTGCTGGGCACGTGATTATGACATAAATGATCATTCAATTGTCGCTACAGCCAAACGTATTGGTCGGAGAGCAACGCGGATTGCACCATTCGATTTCTCGTCACAAAATACGTCGGATTAGCCTCTTACCAGCAGCACTGGAACAGTTTTTCCACTTTTGCATTTTTGCCTGGTCTTTTTGTTAATTGAAATCGGCTACACTGTACTCTGTACAATCGCGACTGGTCATTACTATATTCAACTTTTGACTATAAGTTATGTGCCCTTCGGTAGCCCAGAAGACCTGAAATCTTTGGGCCAAGCCCATTTAACTCACCCAGCAATTGTCTTACTTCTAAGTGCAAGACAATCTCAATGTCTTTATCTACGTGTAGAAAAACCACACCATTTGTACATAAAAAACACAAGGTACTTAATACAGTCTGCTGTAAAAAGTACAACTAAACACTGACCCACTTCAGTAAGGTGCCAAAAGATGCGGAATTGAGCCAGGCATCGGCAGCTGATGAAAAATTGCAAATTTCCCTGGTTTCCATGGAGTAAGAGCCGTTGCTGTGAACGTGATTATGACATAAATGATCATTCAAATGTCACTACAGCCAAAAGTATTGGTCGGAGAGCAACGCGGTGTGCACCATTCGATTTCTCGTTACAAAATACGTCGGATTAGCCTCTTACCAGCAGCACTGGAACAGTTTTCGCACTTTTGCATTTTTGCCTGGTCTTTTTGTTAATTGAAATCGGCTACACTGTACTCTGTACAATCGCGACTGGTCATTACTATATTCAACTTTTGACTATAAGTTATGTGCCCTTCGGTAGCCCAGAAGACCTGAAATCTTTGGGCCAAGCCCATTTAACTCACCCAGCAATTGTCTTACTTCTAAGTCCAAGACAATCTCAATGTCTTTATCTACGTGTAGAAAAACAACACCATTTGAACGTGAAAAACACAAGGTACTTGATACAGTCTGCTGTAAAAAGTACAACTGACCACAGACCCACATGAATAAGGTGCCAAAAGATGCGGAATTGAGCCAGGCATCGGCAGCTGTTGAAAAATTGCAAATTTCCCTGGTTTCCATGGAGTAAGAGCCGTTGCTGTGCACGTGATTATGACATAAATGATCATTCAATTGTCGCTACAGGCAAAAGTATTGGTCGGAGAGCAACGCGGTTTGCACCATTCGATTTCTCGTCACAAAATACGTCGGATTAGCCTCTTACCAGCAGCACTGGAACAGTTTTCGCACTTTTGCATTTTTGCCTGGTCTTTTTGTTAATTGAAATCGGCTACACTGTACTCTGTACAATCGCGACTGGTCATTACTATATTCAACTTTTCACTATAAGTTATGTGCCCTTCGGTAGCCCAGCAGACGTCAAATCTTTGGGCTAAGCCCATTTAACTCACCCAGCAATTGCCTTACTTCTAAGTGCAAGACAATCTCAATGTCTTTATCTACGTGTAGAAAAACCACACCATTTGTACGTGAGAAACACAAGGTTCTTGATACAGTCTGCTGTAAAAAGTACAACTGAACACTGACCCACTTAAGTAAGGTGCCAAAAGATGCGGAATTGAGCCAGGCATCGGCAGCTGTTGAAAAATTGCAAATATCCCTGGTTTCCATGGAGTAAGAGCCGTTGCTGGGCACGTGATTATGACATAAATGATCATTCAATTGTCACTACAGCCAAAAGTATTGGTCGGAGAGCAACGCGGTTTGCACCATTCGATTTCTCGTCACAAAATACGTCGGATTAGCCTTTTACCAGCAGCACTGAACAGTTTTCGCACTTTTGCATTTTTGCCTGGTCTTTTTGTTAATTGAAATCGGCTACACTGTACTCTGTACAATCGCGACTGGTCATTACTATATTCAACTTTTGACTATAAGTTATGTGCCCTTCGGTAGCCCAGAAGACCTGAAATCTTTGGGCCAAGCCCATTTAACTCACCCAGCAATTGTCTTACTTCTAAGTCCAAGACAATCTCAATGTCTTTATCTACGTGTAGAAAAACCACACCATTTGTACGTGAAAAACACAAGGTACTTGATACAGTCTGCTGTAAAAGTACAACTGAACACTAACCCACTTCAGTAAGGTGCCAAAAGATGCGGAATTGAGCCAGGCATTGGCAGCTGTTGAAAAATTGCAAATTTCCCTGGTTTCCATGGAGTAAGAGCCGTTGCTGGGCACGTTGATTTTGACATAAATGATCATTCAAATGTCACTACAGCCAAAAGTATTGGTCGGAGAGCAACGCGGTTTGCACCATTCGATTTCTCGTTACAAAATACGTCGGATTAGCTTCTTACCAGCAGCACTGGAACAGTTTTCGCACTTTTGCATTTTTGCCTGGTCTTTTTGTTAATTGAAATCGGCTACACTGTACTCTGTACAATCGCGACTGGTCATTACTATATTCAACTTTTGACTATAAGTTATGTGCCCTTCGGTAGCCCAGAAGACCTGAAATCTTTGGGCCAAGCCCATTTAACTCACCCAGCAATTGTCTTACTTCTAAGTCCAAGACAATCTCAATGTCTTTATCTACGTGTAGAAAAACAACACCATTTGTACGTGAAAAACACAAGGTACTTGATACAGTCTGCTGTAAAAAGTACAACTGACCACAGACCCACATAATAAGGTGCCAAAAGATGCGGAATTGAGCCAGGCATCGGCAGCTGTTGAAAAATTGCAAATTTCCCTGGTTTCCATGGAGTAAGAGCCGTTGCCGGGCACGTGATTATGACATAAATGATCATTCAATTGTCGCTACAGCCAAACGTATTGGTCGGAGAGCAACGCGGATTGCACCATTCGATTTCTCGTCACAAAATACGTCGGATTAGCCTCTTACCAGCAGCACTGGAACAGTTTTTCCACTTTTGCATTTTTGCCTGGTCTTTTTGTTAATTGAAATCGGCTACACTGTACTCTGTACAATCGCGACTGGTCATTACTATATTCAACTTTTGACTATAAGTTATGTGCCCTTCGGTAGCCCAGAAGACCTGAAATCTTTGGGCTAAGCCCATTTAACTCACCCAGCAATTGTCTTACTTCTAAGTGCAAGACAATCTCAATGTCTTTATCTACGTGTAGAAAAACCACACCATTTGTACGTGAGAAACACAAGGTTCTTGATACAGTCTGCTGTAAAAAGTACAACTAAACACTGACCCACTTCAGTAAGGTGCCAAAAGATGCGGAATTGAGCCAGGCATCGGCAGCTGTTGAAAAATTGCAAATTTCCCTGGTTTCCATGGAGTAAGAGCCGTTGCCGGGCACGTGATTATGACATAAATGATCATTCAATTGTCGCTACAGCCAAACGTATTGGTCGGAGAGCAACGCGGATTGCACCATTCGATTTCTCGTCACAAAATACGTCGGATTAGCCTCTTACCAGCAGCACTGGAACAGGTTTTTCCACTTTTGCATTTTTGCCTGGTCTTTTTGTTAATTGAAATCGGCTACACTGTACTCTGTACAATCGCGACTGGTCATTACTATATTCAACTTTTGACTATAAGTTATGTGCCCTTCGGTAGCCCAGAAGACCTGAAATCTTTGGGCTAAGCCCATTTAACTCACCCAGCAATTGTCTTACTTCTAAGTGCAAGACAATCTCAATGTCTTTATCTACGTGTAGAAAAACCACACCATTTGTACGTGAGAAACACAAGGTTCTTGATACAGTCTGCTGTAAAAAGTACAACTAAACACTGACCCACTTCAGTAAGGTGCCAAAAGATGCGGAATTGAGCCAGGCATCGGCAGCTGTTGAAAAATTGCAAATTTCCCTGGTTTCCATGGAGTAAGAGCCGTTGCTGGGCACGTGATTATGACATAAATGATCATTCAATTGTCACTACAGCCAAAAGTATTGGTCGGAGAGCAACGCGGTTTGCACCATTCGATTTCTCGTCACAAAATACGTCGGATTAGCCTCTTACCAGCAGCACTGGAACAGTTTTCGCACTTTTGCATTTTTGCCTGGTCTTTTTGTTAATTGAAATCGGCTACACTGTACTCTGTACAATCGCGACTGGTCATTACTATATTCAACTTTTGACTATAAGTTATGTGCCCTTCGGTAGCCCAGAAGACCTGAAAATCTTTGGGCCAAGCCCATTTAACTCACCCAGCAATTGTCTTACTTCTAAGTCCAAGACAATCTCAATGTCTTTATCTACGTGTAGAAAAACAACACCATTTGAACGTGAAAAACACAAGGTACTTGATACAGTCTGCTGTAAAAAGTACAACTGACCACAGACCCACATGAATAAGGTGCCAAAAGATGCGGAATTGAGCCAGGCATCGGCAGCTGTTGAAAAATTGCAAATTTCCCTGGTTTCCATGGAGTAAGAGCCGTTGCTGTGCACGTGATTATGACATAAATGATCATTCAATTGTCGCTACAGGCAAAAGTATTGGTCGGAGAGCAACGCGGTTTGCACCATTCGATTTCTCGTCACAAAATACGTCGGATTAGCCTCTTACCAGCAGCACTGGAACAGTTTTCGCACTTTTGCATTTTTGCCTGGTCTTTTTGTTAATTGAAATCGGCTACACTGTACTCTGTACAATCGCGACTGGTCATTACTATATTCAACTTTTCACTATAAGTTATGTGCCCTTCGGTAGCCCAGCAGACGTCAAATCTTTGGGCTAAGCCCATTTAACTCACCCAGCAATTGCCTTACTTCTAAGTGCAAGACAATCTCAATGTCTTTATCTACGTGTAGAAAAACCACACCATTTGTACGTGAGAAACACAAGGTTCTTGATACAGTCTGCTGTAAAAAGTACAACTGAACACTGACCCACTTAAGTAAGGTGCCAAAAGATGCGGAATTGAGCCAGGCATCGGCAGCTGTTGAAAAATTGCAAATATCCCTGGTTTCCATGGAGTAAGAGCCGTTGCTGGGCACGTGATTATGACATAAATGATCATTCAATTGTCACTACAGCCAAAAGTATTGGTCGGAGAGCAACGCGGTTTGCACCATTCGATTTCTCGTCACAAAATACGTCGGATTAGCCTTTTACCAGCAGCACTGGAACAGTTTTCGCACTTTTGCATTTTTGCCTGGTCTTTTTGTTAATTGAAATCGGCTACACTGTACTCTGTACAATCGCGACTGGTCATTACTATATTCAACTTTTGACTATAAGTTATGTGCCCTTCGGTAGCCCAGAAGACCTGAAATCTTTGGGCCAAGCCCATTTAACTCACCCAGCAATTGTCTTACTTCTAAGTCCAAGACAATCTCAATGTCTTTATCTACGTGTAGAAAAACCACACCATTTGTACGTGAAAAACACAAGGTACTTGATACAGTCTGCTGTAAAAAGTACAACTGAACACTAACCCACTTCAGTAAGGTGCCAAAAGATGCGGAATCGAGCCAGGCATTGGCAGCTGTTGAAAAATTGCAAATTTCCCTGGTTTCCATGGAGTAAGAGCCGTTGCTGGGCACGTGATTTTGACATAAATGATCATTCAAATGTCACTACAGCCAAAAGTATTGGTCGGAGAGCAACGCGGTTTGCACCATTCGATTTCTCGTTACAAAATACGTCGGATTAGCCTCTTACCAGCAGCACTGGAACAGTTTTCGCACTTTTGCATTTTTGCCTGGTCTTTTTGTTAATTGAAATCGGCTACACTGTACTCTGTACAATCGCGACTGGTCATTACTATATTCAACTTTTGACTATAAGTTATGTGCCCTTCGGTAGCCCAGAAGACCTGAAATCTTTGGGCCAAGCCCATTTAACTCACCCAGCAATTGTCTTACTTCTAAGTCCAAGACAATCTCAATGTCTTTATCTACGTGTAGAAAAACAACACCATTTGTACGTGAAAAACACAAGGTACTTGATACATTCTGCTGTAAAAAGTACAACTGACCACAGACCCACATGAATAAGGTGCCAAAAGATGCGGAATTGAGCCAGGCATCGGCAGCTGTTGAAAAATTGCAAATTTCCCTGGTTTCCATGGAGTAAGAGCCGTTGCCGGGCACGTGATTATGACATAAATGATCATTCAATTGTCGCTACAGCCAAACGTATTGGTCGGAGAGCAACGCGGATTGCACCATTCGATTTCTCGTCACAAAATACGTCGGATTAGCCTCTTACCAGCAGCACTGGAACAGTTTTTCCACTTTTGCATTTTTGCCTGGTCTTTTTGTTAATTGAAATCGGCTACACTGTACTCTGTACAATCGCGACTGGTCATTACTATATTCAACTTTTGACTATAAGTTATGTGCCCTTCGGTAGCCCAGAAGACCTGAAATCTTTGGCTAAGCCCATTTAACTCACCCAGCAATTGTCTTACTTCTAAGTGCAAGACAATCTCAATGTCTTTATCTACGTGTAGAAAAACCACACCATTTGTACGTGAGAAACACAAGGTTCTTGATACAGTCTGCTGTAAAAAGTACAACTAAACACTGACCCACTTCAGTAAGGTGCCAAAAGATGCGGAATTGAGCCAGGCATCGGCAGCTGTTGAAAAATTGCAAATTTCCCTGGTTTCCATGGAGTAAGAGCCTTTGCTGGGCACGTGATTATGACATAAATGATCATTCAATTGTCACTACAGCCAAAAGTATTGGTCGGAGAGCAACGCGGTTTGCACCATTCGATTTCTCGTCACAAAATACGTCGGATTAGCCTCTTACCAGCAGCACTGGAACAGTTTTCGCACTTTTGCATTTTTGCCTGGTCTTTTTGTTAATTGAAATCGGCTACACTGTACTCTGTACAATCGCGACTGGTCATTACTATATTCAACTTTTGACTATAAGTTATGTGCCCTTCGGTAGCCCAGAAGACCTGAAATCTTTGGGCCAAGCCCATTTAACTCACCCAGCAATTGTCTTACTTCTAAGTGCAAGACAATCTCAATGTCTTTATCTACGTGTAGAAAAACAACACCATTTGTACGTGAAAAACACAAGGTACTTGATACAGTCTGCTGTAAAAAGTACAACTGACCACAGACCCACATGAATAAGGTGCCAAAAGATGCGGAATTGAGCCAGGCATCGGCAGCTGTTGAAAAATTGCAAATTTCCCTGGTTTCCATGGAGTAAGAGCCGTTGCTGTTCACGTGATTATGACATAAATGATCATTCAATTGTCGCTACAGGCAAAAGTATTGGTCGGAGAGCAACGCGGTTTGCACCATTCGATTTCTCGTCACAAAATACGTCGGATTAGCCTCTTACCAGCAGCACTGGAACAGTTTTCGCACTTTTGCATTTTTGCCTGGTCTTTTTGTTAATTGAAATCGGCTACACTGTACTCTGTACAATCGCGACTGGTCATTACTATATTCAACTTTTGACTATAAGTTATGTGCCCTTCGGTAGCCCAGAAGACGTCAAATCTTTGGGCTAAGCCCATTTATCTCACCCAGCAATTGCCTTACTTCTAAGTGCAAGACAATCTCAATGTCTTTATCTACGTGTAGAAAAACCACACCATTTGTACGTGAGAAACACAAGGTTCTTGATACAGTCTGCTGTAAAAAGTACAACTGAACACTGACCCACTTAAGTATTGTGCCAAAAGATGCGGAATTGAGCCAGGCATCGGCAGCTGTTGAAAAATTGCAAATATCCCTGGTTTCCATGGAGTAAGAGCCGTTGCTGGGCACGTGATTATGACATAAATGATCATTCAATTGTCACTACAGCCAAAAGTATTGGTCGGAGAGCAACGCGGTTTGCACCATTCGATTTCTCGTCACAAAATACGTCGGATTAGCCTTTTACCAGCAGCACTGGAACAGTTTTCGCACTTTTGCATTTTTGCCTGGTCTTTTTGTTAATTGAAATCGGCTACACTGTACTCTGTACAATCGCGACTGGTCATTACTATATTCAACTTTTGACTATAAGTTATGTGCCCTTCGGTAGCCCAGAAGACCTGAAATCTTTGGGCCAAGCCCATTTAACTCACCCAGCAATTGTCTTACTTCTAAGTCCAAGACAATCTCAATGTCTTTATCTACGTGTAGAAAAACCACAACATTTGTACGTGAAAAACACAAGGTACTTGAAACAGTCTGCTGTAAAAAGTACAACTGACCACAGACCCAAATGAATAAGGTGCCAAAAGATGCGGAATTGAGCCAGGCATCGGCAGCTGTTGAAAAATTGCAAATTTCCCTGGTTTCCATGGAGTAAGAGCCGTTGCCGGGCACGTGATTATGACATAAATGATCATTCAATTGTCGCTACAGCCAAACGTATTGGTCGGAGAGCAACGCGGATTGCACCATTCGATTTCTCGTCACAAAATACGTCGGATTAGCCTCTTACCAGCAGCACTGGAACAGTTTTCGCACTTTTGCATTTTTGCCTGGTCTTTTTGTTAATTGAAATCGGCTACACTGTACTCTGTACAATCGCGACTGGTCATTACTATATTCAACTTTTGACTATAAGTTATGTGCCCTTCGGTAGCCCAGCAGACGTCAAATCTTTGGGCTAAGCCCATTTAACTCACCCAGCAATTGCCTTACTTCTAAGTGCAAGACAATCTCAATGTCTTTATCTACGTGTAGAAAAACCACACCATTTGTACGTGAGAAACACAAGGTTCTTGATACAGTCTGCTGTAAAAAGTACAACTGAACACTGACCCACTTAAGTAAGGTGCCAAAAGATGCGGAATTGAGCCAGGCATCGGCAGCTGTTGAAAAATTGCAAATATCCCTGGTTTCCATGGAGTAAGAGCCGTTGCTGGGCACGTGATTATGACATAAATGATCATTCAATTGTCACTACAGCCAAAAGTATTGGTCGGAGAGCAACGCGGTTTGCACCATTCGATTTCTCGTCACAAAATACGTCGGATTAGCCTCTTACCAGCAGCACTGGAACAGTTTTTCCACTTTTGCATTTTTGCCTGGTCTTTTTGTTAATTGAAATCGGCTACACTGTACTCTGTACAATCGCGACTGGTCATTACTATATTCAACTTTTGACTATAAGTTATGTGCCCTTCGGTAGCCCAGAAGACCTGAAATCTTTGGGCCAAGCCCATTTAACTCACCCAGCAATTGTCTTACTTCTAAGTGCAAGACAATCTCAATGTCTTTATCTACGTGTAGAAAAACCACACCATTTGTACATAAAAAACACAAGGTACTTAATACAGTCTGCTGTAAAAAGTACAACTAAACACTGACCCACTTCAGTAAGGTGCCAAAAGATGCGGAATTGAGCCAGGCATCGGCAGCTGATGAAAAATTGCAAATTTCCCTGGTTTCCATGGAGTAAGAGCCGTTGCTGTGAACGTGATTATGACATAAATGATCATTCAAATGTCACTACAGCCAAAAGTATTGGTCGGAGAGCAACGCGGTGTGCACCATTCGATTTCTCGTTACAAAATACGTCGGATTAGCCTCTTACCAGCAGCACTGGAACAGTTTTCGCACTTTTGCATTTTTGCCTGGTCTTTTTGTTAATTGAAATCGGCTACACTGTACTCTGTACAATCGCGACTGGTCATTACTATATTCAACTTTTGACTATAAGTTATGTGCCCTTCGGTAGCCCAGAAGACCTGAAATCTTTGGGCCAAGCCCATTTAACTCACCCAGCAATTGTCTTACTTCTAAGTCCAAGACAATCTCAATGTCTTTATCTACGTGTAGAAAAACAACACCATTTGTACGTGAAAAACACAAGGTACTTGATACAGTCTGCTGTAAAAAGTACAACTGACCACAGACCCACATCAATAAGGTGCCAAAAGATGCGGAATTGAGCCAGGCATCGGCAGCTGTTGAAAAATTGCAAATTTCCCTGGTTTCCATGGAGTAAGAGCCGTTGCTGTGCATGTGATTATGACATAAATGATCATTCAATTGTCGCTACAGGCAAAAGTATTGGTCGGAGAGCAACGCGGTTTGCACCATTCGATTTCTCGTCACAAAATACGTCGGATTAGCCTCTTACCAGCAGCACTGGAACAGTTTTCGCACTTTTGCATTTTTGCCTGGTCTTTTTGTTAATTGAAATCGGCTACACTGTACTCTGTACAATCGCGACTGGTCATTACTATATTCAACTTTTGACTATAAGTTATGTGCCCTTCGGTAGCCCAGAAGACGTCAAATCTTTGGGCTAAGCCCATTTAACTCACCCAGCAATTGCCTTACTTCTAAGTGCGACAATCTCAATGTCTTTATCTACGTGTAGAAAAACCACACCATTTGTACGTGAGAAACACAAGGTTCTTGATACAGTCTGCTGTAAAAAGTACAACTGAACACTGACCCACTTCAGTAAGGTGCCAAAAGATGCGGAATTGAGCCAGGCATCGGCAGCTGTTGAAAAATTGCAAATATCCCTGGTTTCCATGGAGTAAGAGCCGTTGCTGGGCACGTGATTATGACATAAATGATCATTCAATTGTCACTACAGCCAAAAGTATTGGTCGGAGAGCAACGCGGTTTGCACCATTCGATTTCTCGTCACAAAATACGTCGGATTAGCCTCTTACCAGCAGCACTGGAACAGTTTTCGCACTTTTGCATTTTTGCCTGGTCTTTTTGTTAATTGAAATCGGCTACACTGTACTCTGTACAATCGCGACTGGTCATTACTATATTCAACTTTTGACTATAAGTTATGTGCCCTTCGGTAGCCCAGAAGACCTGAAATCTTTGGGCTAAGCCCATTTAACTCACCCAGCAATTGTCTTACTTCTAAGTCCAAGACAATCTCAATGTCTTTATCTACGTGTAGAAAAACCACACCATTTGTACGTGAAAAACACAAGGTACTTGATACAGTCTGCTGTAAAAAGTACAACTGACCACAGACCCACATGAATAAGGTGCCAAAAGATGCGGAATTGAGCCAGGCATCGGCAGCTGTTGAAAAATTGCAAATTTCCCTGGTTTCCATGGAGTAAGAGCCGTTGCCGGGCACGTGATTATGACATAAATGATCATTCAATTGTCGCTACAGCCAAACGTATTGGTCGGAGAGCAACGCGGATTGCACCATTCGATTTCTCGTCACAAAATACGTCGGATTAGCCTCTTACCAGCAGCACTGGAACAGTTTTTCCACTTTTGCATTTTTGCCTGGTCTTTTTGTTAATTGAAATCGGCTACACTGTACTCTGTACAATCGCGACTGGTCATTACTATATTCAACTTTTGACTATAAGTTATGTGCCCTTCGGTAGCCCAGAAGACCTAAAATCTTTGGGCTAAGCCCATTTAACTCACCCAGCAATTTTCTTACTTCTAAGTGCAAGACAATCTCAATGTCTTTATCTACGTGTAGAAAAACCACACCATTTGTACATAAAAAACACAAGGTACTTGATACAGTCTGCTGTAAAAAGTACAACTAAACACTGACCCACATTTATAAGGTGCCAAAAGATGCGGAATTGGGCCAGGTATCGGCAGCTGTTTAAAAATTGCCAATTTCCCTGGTTTCCATGGAGTAAGAGCCGTTGCTGTGCACGTGATTATGACATAAATGATCACTCAGTTGTCGCTACAGGCAAAAGTATTGGTCGGAGAGCAACGCAGTTTGCACCATTCGATTTGTCGTCACCAAATACGTCGGATTAGCCTCTTACCAGCAGCACTGGAACAATTTTTCCAATTTTGCGTTTTTGCCTGGTCTTTTTGTTAATTGAAATCGGCTACACTGTACTCTGTACAATCGCGACTGGTCATTACTATATTCAACTTTTGACTATAAGTTATGTGCCCTTCGGTAGCCCAGAAGACCTGAAATCTTTGGGCTAAGCCCATTTAACTCACCCAGCAATTGTCTTACTTCTAAGTGCAAGACAATCTCAATGTCTTTATCTACGTGTAGAAAAACCACACCATTTGTACGTGAGAAAAACAAGGTACTTGATACAGTCTGCTGTAAAAAGTACAACTGAACACAGACCCACTTCAGTAAGGTGCCAAAAGATGCGGAATTGAGCCAGGCATCGGCAGCTGTTAAAAAATTGCAAATTTCCCTGGTTTCCATGGAGTAAGAGCCGTTGCTGGGCACGTGATTATGACATAAATGATCATTCAATTGTCACTACAGCCAAACGTATTGGTCGGAGAGCAACGCGGTTTGCACCATTCGATTTCTCGTCACAAAATACGTCGGATTAGCCTCTTACCAGCAGCACTGGAACAGTTTTCGCACTTTTGCATTTTTGCCTGGTCTTTTTGTTAATTGAAATCGGCTACACTGTACTCTGTACAATCGCGACTGGTCATTACTATATTCAACTTTTGACTATAAGTTATGTGCCCTTCGGTAGCCCAGAAGACCTGAAATCTTTGGGCCAAGCCCATTTAACTCACCCAGCAATTGTCTTACTTCTAAGTCCAAGACAATCTCAATGTCTTTATCTACGTGTAGAAAAACCACACCATTTGTACGTGATAAACACAAGGTACTTGATACAGTCTGCTGTAAAAAGTACAACTGACCACAGACCCACATGAATAAGGTGCCAAAAGATGCGGAATTGAGCCAGGCATCGGCAGCTGTTGAAAAATTGCAAATTTCCCTGGGTTCCATGGAGTAAGAGCCGTTGCTGGGCACGTGATTATGACATAAATGATCATTCAATTGTCGCTACAGCCAAACGTATTGGTCGGAGAGCAACACGGGTTGCACCATTCGATTTCTCGTCACAAAATACGTCGGATTAGCCTCTTACCAGCAGCACTGGAACAGTTTTTCCACTTTTGCATTTTTGCCTGGTCTTTTTGTTAATTGAAATCGGCTACACTGTACTCTGTACAATCGCGACTGGTCATTACTATATTCAACTTTTGACTATAAGTTATGTGCCCTTCGGTAGCCCAGAAGACCTGAAATCTTTGGGCCAAGCCCATTTAACTCACCCAGCAATTGTCTTACTTCTAAGTGCAAGACAATCTCAATGTCTTTATCTACGTGTAGAAAAACCACACCATTTGTATATAAAAAACACAAGGTACTTAATACAGTCTGCTGTAAAAAGTACAACTAAACACTGACCCACTTCAGTAAGGTGCCAAAAGATGCGGAATTGAGCCAGGCATCGGCAGCTGTTGAAAAATTGCAAATTTCCCTGGTTTCCATGGAGTAAGAGCCGTTGCTGGGCACGTGATTATGACATAAATGATCATTCAAATGTCACTACAGCCAAAAGTATTGGTCGGAGAGCAACGCGGTTTGCACCATTCGATTTCTCGTTACAAAATACGTCGGATTAGCCTGTTACCAGCAGCACTGGAACAGTTTTCGCACTTTTGCATTTTTGCCTGGTCTTTTTGTTAATTGAAATCGGCTACACTGTACTCTGTACAATCGCGACTGGTCATTACTATATTCAACTTTTGACTATAAGTTATGTGCCCTTCGGTAGCCCAGAAGACCTGAAATCTTTGGGCCAAGCCCATTTAACTCACCCAGCAATTGTCTTACTTCTAAGTCCAAGACAATCTCAATGTCTTTATCTACGTGTAGAAAAACAACACCATTTGTACGTGAAAAACACAAGGTACTTGATACAGTCTGCTGTAAAAAGTACAACTGACCACAGACCCACATGAATAAGGTGCCAAAAGATGCGGAATTGAGCCAGGCATCGGCAGCTGTTGAAAAATTGCAAATATCCCTGGTTTCCATGGAGTAAGAGCTGTTGCTGGGCACGTGATTATGACATAAATGATCATTCAATTGTCACTACAGCCAAAAGTATTGGTCGGACAGCAACGCGGTTTGCACCATTCGATTTCTCGTCACAAAATACGTCGGATTAGCCTCTTACCAGCAGCACTGGAACAGTTTTCGCACTTTTGCATTTTTGCCTGGTCTTTTTGTTAATTGAAATCGGCTACACTGTACTCTGTACAATCGCGACTGGTCATTACTATATTCAACTTTTGACTATAAGTTATGTGCCCTTCGGTAGCCCAGAAGACCTGAAATCTTTGGGCCAAGCCCATTTAACTCACCCAGCAATTGTCTTACTTCTAAGTCCAAGACAATCTCAATGTCTTTATCTACGTGTAGAAAAACCACACCATTTGTACGTGAAAAACACAAGGTACTTGATACAGTCTGCTGTAAAAAGTACAACTGACCACAGACCTACATGAATAAGGTGCCAAAAGATGCGGAATTGAGCCAGGCATCGGCAGCTGTTGAAAAATTGCCAATTTCCCTGGTTTCCATGGAGTAAGAGCCGTTGCTGGGCACGTGATTATGACATAAATGATCATTCAATTGTCACTACAGCCAAAAGTATTGGTCGGAGAGCAACGCGGTTTGCACCATTCGATTTCTCGTCACAAAATACGTCGGATTAGCCTCTTACCAGCAGCACTGGAACAGTTTTTCCACTTTGGCATTTTTACCTGGTCTTTTTGTTAATTGAAATCGGCTACACTGTACTCTGTACAATCGCGACTGGTCATTACTATATTCAACTTTTGACTATAAGTTATGTGCCCTTCGGTAGCCCAGAAGACGTCAAATCTTTGGGCTAAGCCCATTTAACTCACCCAGCAATTGTCTTACTTCTCAGTCCAAGACAATCTCAATGTCTTTATCTACGTGTAGAAAAACAACACCATTTGTACATAAAAAACAGAAGGTACTTGATACAGTCTGCTGTAAAAAGTACAACTGACCACAGACCCACATTTATAAGGTGCCAAAAGATGCGGAATTGAGCCAGGTATCGGCAGCTGTTGAAAAATTGCCAATTTCCCTGGTTTCCATGGAGTAAGAGCCGTTGCTGTGCACGTGATTATGACATAAATGATCATTCAATTGTCGCTACAGGCAAAAGTATTGGTCGGAGAGCAACGCGGTTTGCACCATTCGATTTGTCGTCACAAAATACGTCGGATTAGCCTCTTACCAGCAGCACTGGAAGAATTTTTCCAATTTTGCGTTTTTGCCTGGGCTTTTTGTTAAATGATATCGGCTACACTGTACTCTGTACAATCGCGACTGGTCATTACTATATTCAACTTTTGACTATAAGTTATGTGCCCTTCGGTAGCCCAGAAGACCTGAAATCTTTGGGCCAAGCCCATTTAACTCACCCAGCAATTGTCTTACTTCTAAGTCCAAGACAATCTCAATGTCTTTATCTACGTGTAGAAAAACCACACCATTTGTACGTGAAAAACACAAGGTACTTGATACAGTCTGCTGTAAAAAGTACAACTGAACACTAACCCACTTCAGTAAGGTGCCAAAAGATGCGGAATTGAGCCAGGCATCGGCAGCTGTTGAAAAATTGCAAATTTCCCTGGTTTCCATGGAGTAAGAGCCGTTGCTGGGCACGTGATTTTGACATAAATGATCATTCAAATGTCACTACAGCCAAAAGTATTGGTCGGAGAGCAACGCGGTTTGCACCATTCGATTTCTCGTTACAAAATACGTCGGATTAGCCTCTTACCAGCAGCACTGGAACAGTTTTCGCACTTTTGCATTTTTGCCTGGTCTTTTTGTTAATTGAAATCGGCTACACTGTACTCTGTACAATCGCGACTGGTCATTACTATATTCAACTTTTGACTATAAGTTATGTGCCCTTCGGTAGCCCAGAAGACCTGAAATCTTTGGGCCAAGCCCATTTAACTCACCCAGCAATTGTCTTACTTCTAAGTCCAAGACAATCTCAATGTCTTTATCTACGTGTAGAAAAACAACACCATTTGTACGTGAAAAACACAAGGTACTTGATACAGTCTGCTGTAAAAAGTACAACTGACCACAGACCCACATGAATAAGGTGCCAAAAGATGCGGAATTGAGCCAGGCATCGGCAGCTGTTGAAAAATTGCAAATTTCCCTGGTTTCCATGGAGTAAGAGCCGTTGCCGGGCACGTGATTATGACATAAATGATCATTCAATTGTCGCTACAGCCAAACGTATTGGTCGGAGAGCAACGCGGATTGCACCATTCGATTTCTCGTCACAAAATACGTCGGATTAGCCTCTTACCAGCAGCACTGGAACAGTTTTCGCACTTTTGCATTTTTGCCTGGTCTTTTTGTTAATTGAAATCGGCTACACTGTACTCTGTACAATCGCGACTGGTCATTACTATATTCAACTTTTGACTATAAGTTATGTGCCCTTCGGTAGCCCAGAAGACCTGAAATCTTTGGGCCAAGCCCATTTAACTCACCCAGCAATTGTCTTACTTCTAAGTCCAAGACAATCTCAATGTCTTTATCTACGTGTAGAAAAACCACACCATTTGTACGTGAAAAACACAAGGTACTTGATACAGTCTGCTGTAAAAAGTACAACTGACCACAGACCTACATGAATAAGGTGCCAAAAGATGCGGAATTGAGCCAGGCATCGGCAGCTGTTGAAAAATTGCCAATTTCCCTGGTTTCCATGGAGTAAGAGCCGTTGCTGGGCACGTGATTATGACATAAATGATCATTCAATTGTCACTACAGCCAAAAGTATTGGTCGGAGAGCAACGCGGTTTGCACCATTCGATTTCTCGTCACAAAATACGTCGGATTAGCCTCTTACCAGCAGCACTGGAACAGTTTTTCCACTTTGGCATTTTTACCTGGTCTTTTTGTTAATTGAAATCGGCTACACTGTACTCTGTACAATCGCGACTGGTCATTACTATATTCAACTTTTGACTATAAGTTATGTGCCCTTCGGTAGCCCAGAAGACGTCAAATCTTTGGGCTAAGCCCATTTAACTCACCCAGCAATTGTCTTACTTCTCAGTCCAAGACAATCTCAATGTCTTTATCTACGTGTAGAAAAACAACACCATTTGTACATAAAAAACAGAAGGTACTTGATACAGTCTGCTGTAAAAAGTACAACTGACCACAGACCCACATTTATAAGGTGCCAAAAGATGCGGAATTGAGCCAGGTATCGGCAGCTGTTGAAAAATTGCCAATTTCCCTGGTTTCCATGGAGTAAGAGCCGTTGCTGTGCACGTGATTATGACATAAATGATCATTCAATTGTCGCTACAGGCAAAAGTATTGGTCGGAGAGCAACGCGGTTTGCACCATTCGATTTGTCGTCACAAAATACGTCGGATTAGCCTCTTACCAGCAGCACTGGAAGAATTTTTCCAATTTTGCGTTTTTGCCTGGGCTTTTTGTTAAATGATATCGGCTACACTGTACTCTGTACAATCGCGACTGGTCATTACTATATTCAACTTTTGACTATAAGTTATGTGCCCTTCGGTAGCCCAGAAGACCTGAAATCTTTGGGCCAAGCCCATTTAACTCACCCAGCAATTGTCTTACTTCTAAGTCCAAGACAATCTCAATGTCTTTATCTACGTGTAGAAAAACCACACCATTTGTACGTGAAAAACACAAGGTACTTGATACAGTCTGCTGTAAAAAGTACAACTGAACACTAACCCACTTCAGTAAGGTGCCAAAAGATGCGGAATTGAGCCAGGCATCGGCAGCTGTTGAAAAATTGCAAATTTCCCTGGTTTCCATGGAGTAAGAGCCGTTGCTGGGCACGTGATTTTGACATAAATGATCATTCAAATGTCACTACAGCCAAAAGTATTGGTCGGAGAGCAACGCGGTTTGCACCATTCGATTTCTCGTTACAAAATACGTCGGATTAGCCTCTTACCAGCAGCACTGGAACAGTTTTCGCACTTTTGCATTTTTGCCTGGTCTTTTTGTTAATTGAAATCGGCTACACTGTACTCTGTACAATCGCGACTGGTCATTACTATATTCAACTTTTGACTATAAGTTATGTGCCCTTCGGTAGCCCAGAAGACCTGAAATCTTTGGGCCAAGCCCATTTAACTCACCCAGCAATTGTCTTACTTCTAAGTCCAAGACAATCTCAATGTCTTTATCTACGTGTAGAAAAACAACACCATTTGTACGTGAAAAACACAAGGTACTTGATACAGTCTGCTGTAAAAAGTACAACTGACCACAGACCCACATGAATAAGGTGCCAAAAGATGCGGAATTGAGCCAGGCATCGGCAGCTGTTGAAAAATTGCAAATTTCCCTGGTTTCCATGGAGTAAGAGCCGTTGCCGGGCACGTGATTATGACATAAATGATCATTCAATTGTCGCTACAGCCAAACGTATTGGTCGGAGAGCAACGCGGATTGCACCATTCGATTTCTCGTCACAAAATACGTCGGATTAGCCTCTTACCAGCAGCACTGGAACAGTTTTCGCACTTTTGCATTTTTGCCTGGTCTTTTTGTTAATTGAAATCGGCTACACTGTACTCTGTACAATCGCGACTGGTCATTACTATATTCAACTTTTGACTATAAGTTATGTGCCCTTCGGTAGCCCAGAAGACCTGAAATCTTTGGGCCAAGCCCATTTAACTCACCCAGCAATTGTCTTACTTCTAAGTCCAAGACAATCTCAATGTCTTTATCTACGTGTAGAAAAACCACACCATTTGTACGTGAAAAACACAAGTACTTGATACAGTCTGCTGTAAAAAGTACAACTGACCACAGACCTACATGAATAAGGTGCCAAAAGATGCGGATTGAGCCAGGCATCGGCAGCTGTTGAAAAATTGCCAATTTCCCTGGTTTCCATGGAGGTAAGAGCCGTTGCTGGGCACGTGATTATGACATAAATGATCATTCAATTGTCACTACAGCCAAAAGTATTGGTCGGAGACAACGCGGTTTGCACCATTCGATTTCTCGTCACAAAATACGTCGGATTAGCCTCTTACCAGCAGCACTGGAACAGTTTTTCCACTTTGGCATTTTTACCTGGTCTTTTTGTTAATTGAAATCGGCTACACTGTACTCTGTACAATCGCGACTGGTCATTACTATATTCAACTTTTGACTATAAGTTATGTGCCCTTCGGTAGCCCAGAAGACGTCAAATCTTTGGGCTAAGCCCATTTAACTCACCCAGCAATTGTCTTACTTCTCAGTCCAAGACAATCTCAATGTCTTTATCTACGTGTAGAAAAACAACACCATTTGTACATAAAAAACAGAAGGTACTTGATACAGTCTGCTGTAAAAAGTACAACTGACCACAGACCCACATTTATAAGGTGCCAAAAGATGCGGAATTGAGCCAGGTATCGGCAGCTGTTGAAAAATTGCCAATTTCCCTGGTTTCCATGGAGTAAGAGCCGTTGCTGTGCACGTGATTATGACATAAATGATCATTCAATTGTCGCTACAGGCAAAAGTATTGGTCGGAGAGCAACGCGGTTTGCACCATTCGATTTGTCGTCACAAAATACGTCGGATTAGCCTCTTACCAGCAGCACTGGAAGAATTTTTCCAATTTTGCGTTTTTGCCTGGGCTTTTTGTTAAATGATATCGGCTACACTGTACTCTGTACAATCGCGACTGGTCATTACTATATTCAACTTTTGACTATAAGTTATGTGCCCTTCGGTAGCCCAGAAGACCTGAAATCTTTGGGCCAAGCCCATTTAACTCACCCAGCAATTGTCTTACTTCTAAGTCCAAGACAATCTCAATGTCTTTATCTACGTGTAGAAAAACCACACCATTTGTACGTGAAAAACACAAGGTACTTGATACAGTCTGCTGTAAAAAGTACAACTGAACACTAACCCACTTCAGTAAGGTGCCAAAAGATGCGGAATTGAGCCAGGCATCGGCAGCTGTTGAAAAATTGCAAATTTCCCTGGTTTCCATGGAGTAAGAGCCGTTGCTGGGCACGTGATTTTGACATAAATGATCATTCAAATGTCACTACAGCCAAAAGTATTGGTCGGAGAGCAACGCGGTTTGCACCATTCGATTTCTCGTTACAAAATACGTCGGATTAGCCTCTTACCAGCAGCACTGGAACAGTTTTCGCACTTTTGCATTTTTGCCTGGTCTTTTTGTTAATTGAAATCGGCTACACTGTACTCTGTACAATCGCGACTGGTCATTACTATATTCAACTTTTGACTATAAGTTATGTGCCCTTCGGTAGCCCAGAAGACCTGAAATCTTTGGGCCAAGCCCATTTAACTCACCCAGCAATTGTCTTACTTCTAAGTCCAAGACAATCTCAATGTCTTTATCTACGTGTAGAAAAACAACACCATTTGTACGTGAAAAACACAAGGTACTTGATACAGTCTGCTGTAAAAAGTACAACTGACCACAGACCCACATGAATAAGGTGCCAAAAGATGCGGAATTGAGCCAGGCATCGGCAGCTGTTGAAAAATTGCAAATTTCCCTGGTTTCCATGGAGTAAGAGCCGTTGCCGGGCACGTGATTATGACATAAATGATCATTCAATTGTCGCTACAGCCAAACGTATTGGTCGGAGAGCAACGCGGATTGCACCATTCGATTTCTCGTCACAAAATACGTCGGATTAGCCTCTTACCAGCAGCACTGGAACAGTTTTCGCACTTTTGCATTTTTGCCTGGTCTTTTTGTTAATTGAAATCGGCTACACTGTACTCTGTACAATCGCGACTGGTCATTACTATATTCAACTTTTGACTATAAGTTATGTGCCCTTCGGTAGCCCAGAAGACGTCAAATCTTTGGGCTAAGCCCATTTAACTCACCCAGCAATTGCCTTACTTCTAAGTGCAAGACAATCTCAATGTCTTTATCTACGTGTAGAAAAACCACACCATTTGTACGTGAGAAACACAAGGTTCTTGATACAGTCTGCTGTAAAAAGTACAACTGAACACTGACCCACTTAAGTAAGGTGCCAAAAGATGCGGAATTGAGCCAGGCATCGGCAGCTGTTGAAAAATTGCAAATATCCCTGGTTTCCATGGAGTAAGAGCCGTTGCTGGGCACGTGATTATGACATAAATGATCATTCAATTGTCACTACAGCCAAAAGTATTGGTCGGAGAGCAACGCGGTTTGCACCATTCGATTTCTCGTCACAAAATACGTCGGATTAGCCTTTTACCAGCAGCACTGGAACAGTTTTCGCACTTTTGCATTTTTGCCTGGTCTTTTTGTTAATTGAAATCGGCTACACTGTACTCTGTACAATCGCGACTGGTCATTACTATATTCAACTTTTGACTATAAGTTATGTGCCCTTCGGTAGCCCAGAAGACCTGAAATCTTTGGGCCAAGCCCATTTAACTCACCCAGCAATTGTCTTACTTCTAAGTCCAAGACAATCTCAATGTCTTTATCTACGTGTAGAAAAACCACAACATTTGTACGTGAAAAACACAAGGTACTTGATACAGTCTGCTGTAAAAAGTACAACTGACCACAGACCCAAATGAATAAGGTGCCAAAAGATGCGGAATTGAGCCAGGCATCGGCAGCTGTTGAAAAATTGCAAATTTCCCTGGTTTCCATGGAGTAAGAGCCGTTGCCGGGCACGTGATTATGACATAAATGATCATTCAATTGTCGCTACAGCCAAACGTATTGGTCGGAGAGCAACGCGGATTGCACCATTCGATTTCTCGTCACAAAATACGTCGGATTAGCCTCTTACCAGCAGCACTGGAACAGTTTTCGCACTTTTGCATTTTTGCCTGGTCTTTTTGTTAATTGAAATCGGCTACACTGTACTCTGTACAATCGCGACTGGTCATTACTATATTCAACTTTTGACTATAAGTTATGTGCCCTTCGGTAGCCCAGAAGACCTGAAATCTTTGGGCTAAGCCCATTTAACTCACCCAGCAATTGTCTTACTTCTAAGTCCAAGACAATCTCAATGTCTTTATCTACGTGTAGAAAAACAACACCATTTGTACGTGAAAAACACAAGGTACTTGATACAGTCTGCTGTAAAAAGTACAACTGAACACAGACCCACTTCAGTAAGGTGCCAAAAGATGCGGAATTGAGCCAGGCATCGGCAGCTGTTGAAAAATTGCAAATATCCCTGGTTTCCATGGAGTAAGAGCCGTTGCTGGGCACGTGATTATGACATAAATGATCATTCAATTGTCACTACAGCCAAAAGTATTGGTCGGAGAGCAACGCGGTTTGCACCATTCGATTTCTCGTCACAAAATACGTCGGATTAGCCTTTTACCAGCAGCACTGGAACAGTTTTCGCACTTTTGCATTTTTGCCTGGTCTTTTTGTTAATTGAAATCGGCTACACTGTACTCTGTACAATCGCGACTGGTCATTACTATATTCAACTTTTGACTATAAGTTATGTGCCCTTCGGTAGCCCAGAAGACCTGAAATCTTTGGGCCAAGCCCATTTAACTCACCCAGCAATTGTCTTACTTCTAAGTCCAAGACAATCTCAATGTCTTTATCTACGTGTAGAAAAACCACAACATTTGTACGTGAAAAACACAAGGTACTTGATACAGTCTGCTGTAAAAAGTACAACTGACCACAGACCCAAATGAATAAGGTGCCAAAAGATGCGGAATTGAGCCAGGCATCGGCAGCTGTTGAAAAATTGCAAATTTCCCTGGTTTCCATGGAGTAAGAGCCGTTGCCGGGCACGTGATTATGACATAAATGATCATTCAATTGTCGCTACAGCCAAACGTATTGGTCGGAGAGCAACGCGGATTGCACCATTCGATTTCTCGTCACAAAATACGTCGGATTAGCCTCTTACCAGCAGCACTGCAACAGTTTTCGCACTTTTGCATTTTTGCCTGGTCTTTTTGTTAATTGAAATCGGCTACACTGTACTCTGTACAATCGCGACTGGTCATTACTATATTCAACTTTTGACTATAAGTTATGTGCCCTTCGGTAGCCCAGAAGACCTGAAATCTTTGGGCTAAGCCCATTTAACTCACCCAGCAATTGTCTTACTTCTAAGTCCAAGACAATCTCAATGTCTTTATCTACGTGTAGAAAAACAACACCATTTGTACGTGAAAAACACAAGGTACTTGATACAGTCTGCTGTAAAAAGTACAACTGACCACAGACCCACATGAATAAGGTGCCAAAAGATGCGGAATTGAGCCAGGCATCGGCAGCTGTTGAAAAATTGCAAATTTCCCTGGTTTCCATGGAGTAAGAGCCGTTGCCGGGCACGTGATTATGACATAAATGATCATTCAATTGTCGCTACAGCCAAACGTATTGGTCGGAGAGCAACGCGGATTGCACCATTCGATTTCTCGTCACAAAATACGTCGGATTAGCCTCTTACCAGCAGCACTGGAACAGTTTTTCCACTTTTGCATTTTTGCCTGGTCTTTTTGTTAATTGAAATCGGCTACACTGTACTCTGTACAATCGCGACTGGTCATTACTATATTCAACTTTTGACTATAAGTTATGTGCCCTTCGGTAGCCCAGAAGACCTGAAATCTTTGGGCTAAGCCCATTTAACTCACCCAGCAATTGTCTTACTTCTAAGTGCAAGACAATCTCAATGTCTTTATCTACGTGTAGAAAAACCACACCATTTGTACGTGAGAAACACAAGGTTCTTGATACAGTCTGCTGTAAAAAGTACAACTAAACACTGACCCACTTCAGTAAGGTGCCAAAAGATGCGGAATTGAGCCAGGCATCGGCAGCTGTTGAAAAATTGCAAATTTCCCTGGTTTCCATGGAGTAAGAGCCGTTGCTGGGCACGTGATTATGACATAAATGATCATTCAATTGTCACTACAGCCAAAAGTATTGGTCGGAGAGCAACGCGGTTTGCACCATTCGATTTCTCGTCACAAAATACGTCGGATTAGCCTCTTACCAGCAGCACTGGAACAGTTTTCGCACTTTTGCATTTTTGCCTGGTCTTTTTGTTAATTGAAATCGGCTACACTGTACTCTGTACAATCGCGACTGGTCATTACTATATTCAACTTTTGACTATAAGTTATGTGCCCTTCGGTAGCCCAGAAGACCTGAAATCTTTGGGCCAAGCCCATTTAACTCACCCAGCAATTGTCTTACTTCTAAGTCCAAGACAATCTCAATGTCTTTATCTACGTGTAGAAAAACAACACCATTTGAACGTGAAAAACACAAGGTACTTGATACAGTCTGCTGTAAAAAGTACAACTGACCACAGACCCACATGAATAAGGTGCCAAAAGATGCGGAATTGAGCCAGGCATCGGCAGCTGTTGAAAAATTGCAAATTTCCCTGGTTTCCATGGAGTAAGAGCCGTTGCTGTGCACGTGATTATGACATAAATGATCATTCAATTGTCGCTACAGGCAAAAGTATTGGTCGGAGAGCAACGCGGTTTGCACCATTCGATTTCTCGTCACAAAATACGTCGGATTAGCCTCTTACCAGCAGCACTGGAACAGTTTTCGCACTTTTGCATTTTTGCCTGGTCTTTTTGTTAATTGAAATCGGCTACACTGTACTCTGTACAATCGCGACTGGTCATTACTATATTCAACTTTTGACTATAAGTTATGTGCCCTTCGGTAGCCCAGCAGACGTCAAATCTTTGGGCTAAGCCCATTTAACTCACCCAGCAATTGCCTTACTTCTAAGTGCAAGACAATCTCAATGTCTTTATCTACGTGTAGAAAAACCACACCATTTGTACGTGAAAAACACAAGGTTCTTGATACAGTCTGCTGTAAAAAGTACAACTGAACACTGACCCACTTAAGTAAGGTGCCAAAAGATGCGGAATTGAGCCAGGCATCGGCAGCTGTTGAAAAATTGCAAATATCCCTGGTTTCCATGGAGTAAGAGCCGTTGCTGGGCACGTGATTATGACATAAATGATCATTCAATTGTCACTACAGCCAAAAGTATTGGTCGGAGAGCAACGCGGTTTGCACCATTCGATTTCTCGTCACAAAATACGTCGGATTAGCCTTTTACCAGCAGCACTGGAACAGTTTTCGCACTTTTGCATTTTTGCCTGGTCTTTTTGTTAATTGAAATCGGCTACACTGTACTCTGTACAATCGCGACTGGTCATTACTATATTCAACTTTTGACTATAAGTTATGTGCCCTTCGGTAGCCCAGAAGACCTGAAATCTTTGGGCCAAGCCCATTTAACTCACCCAGCAATTGTCTTACTTCTAAGTCCAAGACAATCTCAATGTCTTTATCTACGTGTAGAAAAACCACACCATTTGTACGTGAAAAACACAAGGTACTTGATACAGTCTGCTGTAAAAAGTACAACTGAACACTAACCCACTTCAGTAAGGTGCCAAAAGATGCGGAATCGAGCCAGGCATTGGCAGCTGTTGAAAAATTGCAAATTTCCCTGGTTTCCATGGAGTAAGAGCCGTTGCTGGGCACGTGATTTTGACATAAATGATCATTCAAATGTCACTACAGCCAAAAGTATTGGTCGGAGAGCAACGCGGTTTGCACCATTCGATTTCTCGTTACAAAATACGTCGGATTAGCCTCTTACCAGCAGCACTGGAACAGTTTTCGCACTTTTGCATTTTTGCCTGGTCTTTTTGTTAATTGAAATCGGCTACACTGTACTCTGTACAATCGCGACTGGTCATTACTATATTCAACTTTTGACTATAAGTTATGTGCCCTTCGGTAGCCCAGAAGACCTGAAATCTTTGGGCCAAGCCCATTTAACTCACCCAGCAATTGTCTTACTTCTAAGTCCAAGACAATCTCAATGTCTTTATCTACGTGTAGAAAAACAACACCATTTGTACGTGAAAAACACAAGGTACTTGATACAGTCTGCTGTAAAAAGTACAACTGACCACAGACCCACATGAATAAGGTGCCAAAAGATGCGGAATTGAGCCAGGCATCGGCAGCTGTTGAAAAATTGCAAATTTCCCTGGTTTCCATGGAGTAAGAGCCGTTGCCGGGCACGTGATTATGACATAAATGATCATTCAATTGTCGCTACAGCCAAACGTATTGGTCGGAGAGCAACGCGGATTGCACCATTCGATTTCTCGTCACAAAATACGTCGGATTAGCCTCTTACCAGCAGCACTGGAACAGTTTTTCCACTTTTGCATTTTTGCCTGGTCTTTTTGTTAATTGAAATCGGCTACACTGTACTCTGTACAATCGCGACTGGTCATTACTATATTCAACTTTTGACTATAAGTTATGTGCCCTTCGGTAGCCCAGAAGACCTGAAATCTTTGGGCTAAGCCCATTTAACTCACCCAGCAATTGTCTTACTTCTAAGTGCAAGACAATCTCAATGTCTTTATCTACGTGTAGAAAAACCACACCATTTGTACGTGAGAAACACAAGGTTCTTGATACAGTCTGCTGTAAAAAGTACAACTAAACACTGACCCACTTCAGTAAGGTGCCAAAAGATGCGGAATTGAGCCAGGCATCGGCAGCTGTTGAAAAATTGCAAATTTCCCTGGTTTCCATGGAGTAAGAGCCTTTGCTGGGCACGTGATTATGACATAAATGATCATTCAATTGTCACTACAGCCAAAAGTATTGGTCGGAGAGCAACGCGGTTTGCACCATTCGATTTCTCGTCACAAAATACGTCGGATTAGCCTCTTACCAGCAGCACTGGAACAGTTTTCGCACTTTTGCATTTTTGCCTGGTCTTTTTGTTAATTGAAATCGGCTACACTGTACTCTGTACAATCGCGACTGGTCATTACTATATTCAACTTTTGACTATAAGTTATGTGCCCTTCGGTAGCCCAGAAGACCTGAAATCTTTGGGCCAAGCCCATTTAACTCACCCAGCAATTGTCTTACTTCTAAGTCCAAGACAATCTCAATGTCTTTATCTACGTGTAGAAAAACAACACCATTTGAACGTGAAAAACACAAGGTACTTGATACAGTCTGCTGTAAAAAGTACAACTGACCACAGACCCACATGAATAAGGTGCCAAAAGATGCGGAATTGAGCCAGGCATCGGCAGCTGTTGAAAAATTGCAAATTTCCCTGGTTTCCATGGAGTAAGAGCCGTTGCTGAGAACGTGATTATGACATAAATGATCATTCAATTGTCGCTACAGGCAAAAGTATTGGTCGGAGAGCAACGCGGTTTGCACCATTCGATTTCTCGTCACAAAATACGTCGGATTAGCCTCTTACCAGCAGCACTGGAACAGTTTTCGCACTTTTGCATTTTTGCCTGGTCTTTTTGTTAATTGAAATCGGCTACACTGTACTCTGTACAATCGCGACTGGTCATTACTATATTCAACTTTTGACTATAAGTTATGTGCCCTTCGGTAGCCCAGAAGACGTCAAATCTTTGGGCTAAGCCCATTTAACTCACCCAGCAATTGCCTTACTTCTAAGTGCAAGACAATCTCAATGTCTTTATCTACGTGTAGAAAAACCACACCATTTGTACGTGAGAAACACAAGGTTCTTGATACAGTCTGCTGTAAAAAGTACAACTGAACACTGACCCACTTAAGTAAGGTGCCAAAAGATGCGGAATTGAGCCAGGCATCGGCAGCTGTTGAAAAAATTGCAAATATCCCTGGTTTCCATGGAGTAAGAGCCGTTGCTGGGCACGTGATTATGACATAAATGATCATTCAATTGTCACTACAGCCAAAAGTATTGGTCGGAGAGCAACGCGGTTTGCACCATTCGATTTCTCGTCACAAAATACGTCGGATTAGCCTTTTACCAGCAGCACTGGAACAGTTTTCGCACTTTTACATTTTTGCCTGGTCTTTTTGTTAATTGAAATCGGCTACACTGTACTCTGTACAATCGCGACTGGTCATTACTATATTCAACTTTTGACTATAAGTTATGTGCCCTTCGGTAGCCCAGAAGACCTGAAATCTTTGGGCCAAGCCCATTTAACTCACCCAGCAATTGTCTTACTTCTAAGTCCAAGACAATCTCAATGTCTTTATCTACGTGTAGAAAAACCACAACATTTGTACGTGAAAAACACAAGGTACTTGAAACAGTCTGCTGTAAAAAGTACAACTGACCACAGACCCAAATGAATAAGGTGCCAAAAGATGCGGAATTGAGCCAGGCATCGGCAGCTGTTGAAAAATTGCAAATTTCCCTGGTTTCCATGGAGTAAGAGCCGTTGCCGGGCACGTGATTATGACATAAATGATCATTCAATTGTCGCTACAGCCAAACGTATTGGTCGGAGAGCAACGCGGATTGCACCATTCGATTTCTCGTCACAAAATACGTCGGATTAGCCTCTTACCAGCAGCACTGGAACAGTTTTTCCACTTTTGCATTTTTGCCTGGTCTTTTTGTTAATTGAAATCGGCTACACTGTACTCTGTACAATCGCGACTGGTCATTACTATATTCAACTTTTGACTATAAGTTATGTGCCCTTCGGTAGCCCAGAAGACCTGAAATCTTTGGGCTAAGCCCATTTAACTCACCCAGCAATTGTCTTACTTCTAAGTGCAAGACAATCTCAATGTCTTTATCTACGTGTAGAAAAACCACACCATTTGTACATAAAAAACACAAGGTACTTGATACAGTCTGCTGTAAAAAGTACAACTAAACACTGACCCACATTTATAAGGTGCCAAAAGATGCGGAATTGGGCCAGGTATCGGCAGCTGTTTAAAAATTGCCAATTTCCCTGGTTTCCATGGAGTAAGAGCCGTTGCTGTGCACGTGATTATGACATAAATGATCACTCAGTTGTCGCTACAGGCAAAAGTATTGGTCGGAGAGCAACGCCGTTTGCACCATTCGATTTGTCGTCACCAAATACGTCGGATTAGCCTCTTACCAGCAGCACTGGAACAATTTTTCCAATTTTGCGTTTTTGCCTGGTCTTTTTGTTAATTGAAATCGGCTACACTGTACTCTGTACAATCGCGGACTGGTCATTACTATATTCAACTTTTGACTATAAGTTATGTGCCCTTCGGTAGCCCAGAAGACCTGAAATCTTTGGGCTAAGCCCATTTAACTCACCCAGCAATTGTCTTACTTCTAAGTGCAAGACAATCTCAATGTCTTTATCTACGTGTAGAAAAACCACACCATTTGTACGTGAGAAAAACAAGGTACTTGATACAGTCTGCTGTAAAAAGTACAACTGAACACAGACCCACTTCAGTAAGGTGCCAAAAGATGCGGAATTGAGCCAGGCATCGGCAGCTGTTAAAAAATTGCAAATTTCCCTGGTTTCCATGGAGTAAGAGCCGTTGCTGGGCACGTGATTATGACATAAATGATCATTCAATTGTCACTACAGCCAAACGTATTGGTCGGAGAGCAACGCGGTTTGCACCATTCGATTTCTCGTCACAAAATACGTCGGATTAGCCTCTTACCAGCAGCACTGGAACAGTTTTTCGCACTTTTGCATTTTTGCCTGGTCTTTTTGTTAATTGAAATCGGCTACACTGTACTCTGTACAATCGCGACTGGTCATTACTATATTCAACTTTTGACTATAAGTTATGTGCCCTTCGGTAGCCCAGAAGACCTGAAATCTTTGGGCCAAGCCCATTTAACTCACCCAGCAATTGTCTTACTTCTAAGTCCAAGACAATCTCAATGTCTTTATCTACGTGTAGAAAAACCACACCATTTGTACGTGATAAACACAAGGTACTTGATACAGTCTGCTGTAAAAAGTACAACTGACCACAGACCCACATGAATAAGGTGCCAAAAGATGCGAAATTGAGCCAGGCATCGGCAGCTGTTGAAAAATTGCAAATTTCCCTGGTTTCCATGGAGTAAGAGCCGTTGCTGGGCACGTGATTATGACATAAATGATCATTCAATTGTCGCTACAGCCAAACGTATTGGTCGGAGAGCAACACGGGTTGCACCATTCGATTTCTCGTCACAAAATACGTCGGATTAGCCTCTTACCAGCAGCACTGGAACAGTTTTTCCACTTTTGCATTTTTGCCTGGTCTTTTTGTTAATTGAAATCGGCTACACTGTACTCTGTACAATCGCGACTGGTCATTACTATATTCAACTTTTGACTATAAGTTATGTGCCCTTCGGTAGCCCAGAAGACCTGAAATCTTTGGGCCAAGCCCATTTAACTCACCCAGCAATTGTCTTACTTCTAAGTGCAAGACAATCTCAATGTCTTTATCTACGTGTAGAAAAACCACACCATTTGTATATAAAAAACAAAAGGTACTTAATACAGTCTGCTGTAAAAAGTACAACTAAACACTGACCCACTTCAGTAAGGTGCCAAAAGATGCGGAATTGAGCCAGGCATCGGCAGCTGTTGAAAAATTGCAAATTTCCCTGGTTTCCATGGAGTAAGAGCCGTTGCTGGGCACGTGATTATGACATAAATGATCATTCAAATGTCACTACAGCCAAAAGTATTGGTCGGAGAGCAACGCGGTTTGCACCATTCGATTTCTCGTTACAAAATACGTCGGATTAGCTTGTTACCAGCAGCACTGGAACAGTTTTCGCACTTTTGCATTTTTGCCTGGTCTTTTTGTTAATTGAAATCGGCTACACTGTACTCTGTACAATCGCGACTGGTCATTACTATATTCAACTTTTGACTATAAGTTATGTGCCCTTCGGTAGCCCAGAAGACCTGAAATCTTTGGGCCAAGCCCATTTAACTCACCCAGCAATTGTCTTACTTCTAAGTCCAAGACAATCTCAATGTCTTTATCTACGTGTAGAAAAACAACACCATTTGTACGTGAAAAACACAAGGTACTTGATACAGTCTGCTGTAAAAAGTACAACTGACCACAGACCCACATGAATAAGGTGCCAAAAGATGCGGAATTGAGCCAGGCATCGGCAGCTGTTGAAAAATTGCAAATATCCCTGGTTTCCATGGAGTAAGAGCTGTTGCTGGGCACGTGATTATGACATAAATGATCATTCAATTGTCACTACAGCCAAAAGTATTGGTCGGAGAGCAACGCGGTTTGCACCATTCGATTTCTCGTCACAAAATACGTCGGATTAGCCTCTTACCAGCAGCACTGGAACAGTTTTCGCACTTTTGCATTTTTGCCTGGTCTTTTTGTTAATTGAAATCGGCTACACTGTACTCTGTACAATCGCGACTGGTCATTACTATATTCAACTTTTGACTATAAGTTATGTGCCCTTCGGTAGCCCAGAAGACCTGAAATCTTTGGGCCAAGCCCATTTAACTCACCCAGCAATTGTCTTACTTCTAAGTCCAAGACAATCTCAATGTCTTTATCTACGTGTAGAAAAACCACACCATTTGTACGTGAAAAACACAAGGTACTTGATACAGTCTGCTGTAAAAAGTACAACTGACCACAGACCTACATGAATAAGGTGCCAAAAGATGCGGAATTGAGCCAGGCATCGGCAGCTGTTGAAAAATTGCCAATTTCCCTGGTTTCCATGGAGTAAGAGCCGTTGCTGGGCACGTGATTATGACATAAATGATCATTCAATTGTCACTACAGCCAAAAGTATTGGTCGGAGAGCAACGCGGTTTGCACCATTCGATTTCTCGTCACAAAATACGTCGGATTAGCCTCTTACCAGCAGCACTGGAACAGTTTTTCCACTTTGGCATTTTTACCTGGTCTTTTTGTTAATTGAAATCGGCTACACTGTACTCTGTACAATCGCGACTGGTCATTACTATATTCAACTTTTGACTATAAGTTATGTGCCCTTCGGTAGCCCAGAAGACGTCAAATCTTTGGGCTAAGCCCATTTAACTCACCCAGCAATTGTCTTACTTCTCAGTCCAAGACAATCTCAATGTCTTTATCTACGTGTAGAAAAACAACACCATTTGTACATAAAAAACAGAAGGTACTTGATACAGTCTGCTGTAAAAAGTACAACTGACCACAGACCCACATTTATAAGGTGCCAAAAGATGCGGAATTGAGCCAGGTATCGGCAGCTGTTGAAAAATTGCCAATTTCCCTGGTTTCCATGGAGTAAGAGCCGTTGCTGTGCACGTGATTATGACATAAATGATCATTCAATTGTCGCTACAGGCAAAAGTATTGGTCGGAGAGCAACGCGGTTTGCACCATTCGATTTGTCGTCACAAAATACGTCGGATTAGCCTCTTACCAGCAGCACTGGAAGAATTTTTCCAATTTTGCGTTTTTGCCTGGGCTTTTTGTTAATTGAAATCGGCTACACTGTACTCTGTACAATCGCGACTGGTCATTACTATATTCAACTTTTGACTATAAGTTATGTGCCATTCGGTAGCCCAGAAGATCTGAAATCTTTGGGCTAAGCCCATTTAACTCACCCAGCAATTGCCTTACTTCTAAGTGCAAGACAATCTCAATGTCTTTATCTACGTGTAGAAAAACCACACCATTTGTACATAAAAAACACAAGGTACTTGATACAGTCTGCTGTAAAAAGTACAACTGAACACAGACCCACTTCAGTAAGGTGCCAAAAGATGCGGAATTGAGCCAGGCATCGGCAGCTGTTGAAAAATTGCAAATTTCCCTGGTTTCCATGGAGTAAGAGCCGTTGCTGGGCACGTGATTATGACATAAATGATCATTCAATTGTCACTACAGCCAAAAGTATTGGTCGGAGAGCAACGCGGTTTGCACCATTCGATTTCTCGTCACAAAATACGTCGGATTAGCCTCTTACCAGCAGCACTGGAACAGTTTTCGCACTTTTGCATTTTTGCCTGGTCTTTTTGTTAATTGAAATCGGCTACACTGTACTCTGTACAATCGCGACTGGTCATTACTATATTCAACTTTTGACTATAAGTTATGTGCCCTTCGGTAGCCCAGAAGACCTGAAATCTTTGGGCCAAGCCCAATTAACTCACCCAGCAATTGTCTTACTTCTAAGTCCAAGACAATCTCAATGTCTTTATCTACGTGTAGAAAAACCACACCATTTGTACGTGATAAACACAAGGTACTTGATACAGTCTGCTGTAAAAAGTACAACTGACCACAGACCCACATGAATAAGGTGCCAAAAGATGCGGAATTGAGCCAGGCATCGGCAGCTGTTGAAAAATTGCAAATTTCCCTGGTTTCCATGGAGTAAGAGCCGTTGCTGGGCACGTGATTATGACATAAATGATCATTCAATTGTCGCTACAGCCAAACGTATTGGTCGGAGAGCAACGCGGGTTGCACCATTCGATTTCTCGTCACAAAATACGTCGGATTAGCCTCTTACCAGCAGCACTGGAACAGTTTTTCCACTTTTGCATTTTTGCCTGGTCTTTTTGTTAATTGAAATCGGCTACACTGTACTCTGTACAATCGCGACTGGTCATTACTATATTCAACTTTTGACTATAAGTTATGTGCCCTTCGGTAGCCCAGAAGACCTGAAATCTTTGGGCCAAGCCCATTTAACTCACCCAGCAATTGTCTTACTTCTAAGTGCAAGACAATCTCAATGTCTTTATCTACGTGTAGAAAAACCACACCATTTGTACATAAAAAACACAAGGTACTTAATACAGTCTGCTGTAAAAAGTACAACTAAACACTAACCCACTTCAGTAAGGTGCCAAAAGATGCGGAATTGAGCCAGGCATCGGCAGCTGTTGAAAAATTGCAAATTTCCCTGGTTTCCATGGAGTAAGAGCCGTTGCTGGGCACGTGATTATGACATAAATGATCATTCAAATGTCACTACAGCCAAAAGTATTGGTCGGAGAGCAACGCGGTTTGCACCATTCGATTTCTCGTCACAAAATACGTCGGATTAGCCTCTTACCAGCAGCACTGGAACAGTTTTCGCACTTTTGCATTTTTGCCTGGTCTTTTTGTTAATTGAAATCGGCTACACTGTACTCTGTACAATCGCGACTGGTCATTACTATATTCAACTTTTGACTATAAGTTATGTGCCCTTCGGTAGCCCAGAAGACCTGAAATCTTTGGGCCAAGCCCATTTAACTCACCCAGCAATTGTCTTACTTCTAAGTCCAAGACAATCTCAATGTCTTTATCTACGTGTAGAAAAACAACACCATTTGTACGTGAAAAACACAAGGTACTTGATACAGTCTGCTGTAAAAAGTACAACTGACCACAGACCCACATGAATAAGGTGCCAAAAGATGCGGAATTGAGCCAGGCATCGGCAGCTGTTGAAAAATTGCAAATTTCCCTGGTTTCCATGGAGTAAGAGCCGTTGCCGGGCACGTGATTATGACATAAATGATCATTCAATTGTCGCTACAGCCAAACGTATTGGTCGGAGAGCAACGCGGATTGCACCATTCGATTTCTCGTCACAAAATACGTCGGATTAGCTTCTTACCAGCAGCACTGGAACAGTTTTTCCACTTTTGCATTTTTGCCTGGTCTTTTTGTTAATTGAAATCGGCTACACTGTACTCTGTACAATCGCGACTGGTCATTACTATATTCAACTTTTGACTATAAGTTATGTGCCCTTCGGTAGCCCAGAAGACCTGAAATCTTTGGGCTAAGCCCATTTAACTCACCCAGCAATTGTCTTACTTCTAAGTGCAAGACAATCTCAATGTCTTTATCTACGTGTAGAAAAACCACACCATTTGTACGTGAGAAACACAAGGTTCTTGATACAGTCTGCTGTAAAAAGTACAACTAAACACTGACCCACTTCAGTAAGGTGCCAAAAGATGCGGAATTGAGCCAGGCATCGGCAGCTGTTGAAAAATTGCAAATTTCCCTGGTTTCCATGGAGTAAGAGCCGTTGCTGGGCACGTGATTATGACATAAATGATCATTCAATTGTCACTACAGCCAAAAGTATTGGTCGGAGAGCAACGCGGTTTGCACCATTCGATTTCTCGTCACAAAATACGTCGGATTAGCCTCTTACCAGCAGCACTGGAAGAGTTTTCGCACTTTTGCATTTTTGCCTGGTCTTTTTGTTAATTGAAATCGGCTACACTGTACTCTGTACAATCGCGACTGGTCATTACTATATTCAACTTTTGACTATAAGTTATAGGCCCTTCGGTAGCCCAGAAGACCTGAAATCTTTGGGCCAAGCCCATTTAACTCACCCAGCAATTGTCTTACTTCTAAGTCCAAGACAATCTCAATGTCTTTATCTACGTGTAGAAAAACAACACCATTTGAACGTGAAAAACACAAGGTACTTGATACAGTCTGCTGTAAAAAGTACAACTGACCACAGACCCACATGAATAAGGTGCCAAAAGATGCGGAATTGAGCCAGGCATCGGCAGCTGTTGAAAAATTGCAAATTTCCCTGGTTTCCATGGAGTAAGAGCCGTTGCTGGGCACGTGATTTTGACATAAATGATCATTCAAATGTCACTACAGCCAAAAGTATTGGTCGGAGAGCAACGCGGTTTGCACCATTCGATTTCTCGTTACAAAATACGTCGGATTAGCCTCTTACCAGCAGCACTGGAACAGTTTTCGCACTTTTGCATTTTTGCCTGGTCTTTTTGTTAATTGAAATCGGCTACACTGTACTCTGTACAATCGCGACTGGTCATTACTATATTCAACTTTTGACTATAAGTTATGTGCCCTTCGGTAGCCCAGAAGACGTCAAATCTTTGGGCTAAGCCCATTTAACTCACCCAGCAATTGTCTTACTTCTAAGTGCAAGACAATCTCAATGTCTTTATCTACGTGTAGAAAAACCACACCATTTGTACGTGAGAAACACAAGGTTCTTGATACAGTCTGCTGTAAAAAGTACAACTGAACACTGACCCACTTCAGTAAGGTGCCAAAAGATGCGGAATTGAGCCAGGCATCGGCAGCTGTTGAAAAATTGCAAATATCCCTGGTTTCCATGGAGTAAGAGCCGTTGCTGGGCACGTGATTATGACATAAATGATCATTCAATTGTCACTACAGCCAAAAGTATTGGTCGGAGAGCAACGCGGTTTGCACCATTCGATTTCTCGTCACAAAATACGTCGGATCAGCCTCTTACCAGCAGCACTGGAACAGTTTTCGCACTTTTGCATTTTTGCCTGGTCTTTTTGTTAATTGAAATCGGCTACACTGTACTCTGTACAATCGCGACTGGTCATTACTATATTCAACTTTTGACTATAAGTTATGTGCCCTTCGGTAGCCCAGAAGACCTGAAATCTTTGGGCCAAGCCCATTTAACTCACCCAGCAATTGTCTTACTTCTAAGTCCAAGACAATCTCAATGTCTTTATCTACGTGTAGAAAAACCACACCATTTGTACGTGAAAAACACAAGGTACTTGATACAGTCTGCTGTAAAAAGTACAACTGACCACAGACCCACATGAATAAGGTGCCAAAAGATGCGGAATTGAGCCAAGCATCGGCAGCTGTTGAAAAATTGCAAATTTCCCTGGTTTCCATGGAGTAAGAGCCGTTGCCGGGCACGTGATTATGACATAAATGATCATTCAATTGTCGCTACAGCCAAACGTATTTGTCGGAGAGCAACGCGGATTGCACCATTCGATTTCTCGTCACAAAATACGTCGGATTAGCCTCTTACCAGCAGCACTGGAACAGTTTTTCCACTTTTGCATTTTTGCCTGGTCTTTTTGTTAATTGAAATCGGCTACACTGTACTCTGTACAATCGCGACTGGTCATCACTATATTCAACTTTTGACTATAAGTTATGTGCCCTTCGGTAGCCCAGAAGACCTGAAATCTTTGGGCTAAGCCCATTTAACTCACCCAGCAATTGTCTTACTTCTAAGTCCAAGACAATCTCAATGTCTTTATCTAATTGTAGAAAAAACCACACCATTTGTACGTGAGAAACACAAGGTTCTTGATACAGTCTGCTGTAAAAAGTACAACTGACCACAGACCCACATGAATAAGGTGCCAAAAGATGCGGAATTGAGCCAGGCATCGGCAGCTGTTGAAAAATTGCAAATTTCCCTGGTTTCCATGGAGTAAGAGCCGTTGCTGGGCACGTGATTATGACATAAATGATCATTCAATTGTCGCTACAGCCAAAAGTATTGGTCAGAGAGCAACGCGGATTGCACCATTCGATTTCTCGTCACAAAATACGTCGGATTAGCCTTTTACCAGCAGCACTGGAACAGTTTTTCCACTTTTGCATTTTTGCCTGGTCTTTTTGTTAATTGAAATCGGCTACACTGTACTCTGTACAATCGCGTCTGGTCATTACTATATTCAACTTTTGGACTATAAGTTATGTGCCCTTCGGTAGCCCAGAAGACCTGAAATCTTTGGGCTAAGCCCATTTAACTCACCCAGCAATTGTCTTACTTCTAAGTCCAAGACAATCTCAATGGTCCTTTATCTACGTGTAGAAAAAACCACACCATTTGTACGTGAAAAACACAAGGTACTTGATACAGTCTGCTGTAAAAAGGTACAACTGACCACAGACCCCACATGAATAAGGTGCCAAAAGATGCGGAATTGAGCCAGGCATCGGCAGCTGTTGAAAAATTGCAAATTTCCCTGGTTTCCATGGAGTAAGAGCCGTTGCCGGGCACGTGATTATGACATAAATGATCATTCAATTGTCGCTACAGCCAAACGTATTGGTCGGAGAGCAACGCGGATTGCACCATTCGATTCTCGTCACAAAATACGTCGGATTAGCCTCTTACCAGCAGCACTGGAACAGTTTTTCCACTTTTGCATTTTTGCCTGGTCTTTTTGTTATTTGAAATCGGCTACACTGTACTCTGTACAATCGCGACTGGTCATTACTATATTCAACTTTTGACTATAAGTTATGTGCCCTTCGGTAGCCCAGAAGACCTGAAATCTTTGGGCTAAGCCCATTTAACTCACCCAGCAATTGTCTTACTTCTAAGTGCAAGACAATCTCAATGTCTTTATCTACGTGTAGAAAAACCACACCATTTTGTACGTGAGAAACACAAGGTTCTTGATACAGTCTGCTGTAAAAAGTACAACTAAACACTAACCACTTCAGTAAGGTGCCAAAAGAATGCGGAATTGAGCCAGGCATCGGGAGCTGTTGAAAAATTGCAAATATCCCTGGTTTCCATGGAGTAAGAGCTGTTGCTGGGCACGTGATTATGACATAAATGATCATTTCAATTGTCACTACAGCCAAAAGTATTGGTCGGAGAGCAACGCGGTTTGCACCATTCGATTCTCGTCACAAAATACGTCGGATTAGCCTCTACCAGCAGCACTGGAACAGTTTTCGCACTTTTGCATTTTTGCCTGGTCTTTTTGTTAATTGAAATCGGCTACACTGTACTCTGTACAATCGCGACTGGTCATTACTATATTCAACTTTTGACTATAAGTTATGTGCCCTTCGGTAGCCCAGAAGACCTGAAATCTTTGGCCAAGCCCATTTAACTCACCCAGCAATTGTCTTACTTCTAAGTCCAAGACAATCTCAATGTCTTTATCTACGTGTAGAAAAACCACACCATTTGTACGTGAAAAACACAAGGTACTTGATACAGTCTGCTGTAAAAAGTACAACTGACCACAGACCCACATGAATAAGGTGCCAAAAGATGCGGATTGAGCCAGGCATCGGCAGCTGATTGAAAAATTGCAAATTTCCCTGGTTTCCATGGAGTAAGAGCCGTTGCTGTGCACGTGATTATGACATAAATGATCATTCAATTGTCCGCTACAGGCAAAAGTATTGGTCGGAGAGCAACGCGGTTTGCACCATTCGATTTCTCGTCACAAAATACGTCGGATTAGCCTCTTACCAGCAGCACTGGAACAGTTTTCGCACTTTTGCATTTTTGCCTGGTCTTTTTGTTAATTGAAATCGGCTACACTGTACTCTGTACAATCGCGACTGGTCATTACTATATTCAACTTTTGACTATAAGTTATGTGCCCTTCGGTAGCCCAGAAGACGTCAAATCTTTGGGCTAAGCCCATTTAACTCACCCAGCAATTGTCTTACTTCTAAGTGCAAGACAATCTCAATGTCTTTATCTACGTGTAGAAAAACCCACACCATTTGTACGTGAGAAACACAAGGTTCTTGATACAGTCTGCTGTAAAAAGTACAACTGAACACTGACCCACTTCAGTAAGGTGCCAAAAGATGCGGAATTGAGCCCAGGCATCGGCAGCTGTTGAAAAATTGCAAATTTCCCTGGTTTTCCATGGAGTAAGAGCCGTTGCTGGGCACGTGATTATGACATAAATGATCATTCAATTGTCACTACAGCCAAAAGTATTGGTCGGAGAGCAACGCGGTTTGCACCATTCGATTTCTCATCACAAAATACGTCGGATTAGCCTCTTACCAGCAGCACTGAACAGTTTTCGCACTTTTGCATTTTTGCCTGGTCTTTTTGTTTAATTGAAATCGGCTACACTGTACTCTGTACAATCGCGACTGGTCATTACTATATTTCAACTTTTGACTATAAGTTATGTGCCCTTCGGTAGCCCAGAAGACCTGAAATCTTTGGGCCAAGCCCATTTAACTCACCCAGCAATTGTCTTACTTCTAAGTGCAAGACAATCTCAATGTCTTTATCTACGTGTAGAAAAACAACACCATTTGTACGTGAAAAACACAAGGTACTTGATACAGTCTGCTGTAAAAAGTACAACTGACCACAGACCCACATGAATAAGGTGCCAAAAGATGCGGAAATTGAGCCAGGCATCGGCAGCTGTTGAAAAATTGCAAATTTCCCTAGTTTCCATGGAGTAAGAGCCGTTGCTGTGCACGTGATTATGACATAAATGATCATTCAATTGTCGCTACAGGCAAAAGTATTGGTCGGAGAGCAACGCGGTTTTGCACCATTCGATTTCTCGTCACAAAATACGTCGGATTAGCCTCTTACCAGCAGCACTGGAACAGTTTTCGCCACTTTTGCATTTTTGCCTGGTCTTTTGTTAATTGAAATCGGCTACACTGTACTCTGTACAATCGCGACTGGTCATTACTATATTCAACTTTTGACTATAAGTTATGTGCCCTTCGGTAGCCCAGAAGACGTCAAATCTTTGGGCTAAGCCCATTTAACTCACCCAGCAATTGCCTTACTTCTAAGTGCAAGACAATCTCAATGTCTTTATCTACGTGTAGAAAAACCACACCATTTGTACGTGAGAAACACAAGGTTCTTGATACAGTCTGCCTGTAAAAAGTACAACTGAACACTGACCCACTCAGTAAGGTGCCAAAAGATGCGGAATTGAGCCAGGCATCGGCAGCTGTTGAAAAATTGCAAATTTCCCTGGTTTCCATGGAGTAAGAGCCGTTGCCGGGCACGTGATTATGACATAAATGATCATTCAATTGTCGCTACAGCCAAACGTATTGGTCGGAGAGCAACGCGGATTGCACCATTCGATTTCTCGTCACAAAATACGTCGGATTAGCCTCTTACCAGCAGCACTGGAACAGTTTTCGCACTTTTGCATTTTTGCCTGGTCTTTTGTTAATTGAAATCGGCTACACTGTACTCTGTACAATCGCGACTGGTCATTACTTATATTCAACTTTTGACTATAAGTTATGTGCCCTTCGGTAGCCCAGAAGACCTGAATCTTTGGGCCAAGCCCATTTAACTCACCCAGCAATTGTCTTACTTCTAAGTCCAAGACAATCTCAATGTCTTTATCTACGTGTAGAAAAACAACACCATTTGTACGTGAAAAACACAAGGTACTTGATACAGTCTGCTGTAAAAAAGTACAACTGACCACAGACCCACAGTGCCAAAAGATGCGGAATTGAGCCAGGCATCGGCAGCTGTTGAAAAATTGCAAATTTCCCTGGTTTCCATGGAGTAAGAGCCGTTGCTGGGCACGTGATTATGACATAAATGATCATTCAATTGTCACTATAGCCAAAAGTATTGGTCGGAGAGCAACGCGGTTTGCACCATTCGATTTCTCGTCACAAAATACGTCGGATTAGCCTCTTACCAGCAGCACTGGAACAGTTTTCGCACTTTTGCATTTTTGCCTGGTCTTTTTGTTAATTGAAATCGGCTACACGTACTCTGTACAATCGCGACTGTCATTACTATATTCAACTTTTGACTATAAGTTATGTGCCCTTCGGTAGCCCAGAAGACGTCAAATCTTTGGGCTCAGCCCATTTAACTCACCCAGCAATTGCCTTACTTCTAAGTCCAAGACAATCTCAATGTCTTTATCTACGTGTAGAAAAACCACACCATTTGTACGTGAGAAACACAAGGTTTCTTGATACAGTCTGCCTGTAAAAAGTACAACTGAACACAGACCCACTTCAGTAAGGTGCCAAAAGATGTGGAATTGGGCCAGGCATCGGCAGCTGTGAAAAATTGCAAATTTCCCTAGTTTTCCATGGAGTAAGAGCCGTTGCTGGGCACGTGATTATGACATAAATGATCATTCAATTGTCACTACAGCCAAAAGTATTGGTCGGAGAGCAACGCGGTTTGCACCATTCGATTTCTCGTCACAAAATACGTCGGATTAGCCCTCTTACCAGCAGCACTGGAACAGTTTTCGCACTTTTGCATTTTTGCCTGGTCTTTTTGTTAATTGAAATCGGCTACACTGTACTCTGTACAATCGCGACTGGTCATTACTATATTCAACTTTTGACTATAAGTTATGTGCCCTTCGGTAGCCCAGAAGACCTGAAATCTTTGGGCCAAGCCCATTTAACTCACCCAGCAATTGTCTTACTTCTAAGTCCAAGACAATCTCAATGTCTTTATCTACGTGTAGAAAAACCACACCATTTGTACGTGATAAACACAAGGTACTTGATACAGTCTGCTGTAAAAAGTACAACTGACCACAGACCCACATGAATAAGGTGCCAAAAGATGCGGAATTGAGCCAGGCATCGGCAGCTGTTGAAAAATTGCAAATTTCCCTGGTTTCCATGGAGTAAGAGCCGTTGCTGGGCACGTGATTATGACATAAATGATCATTCAATTGTCGCTACAGCCAAACGTATTGGTCGGAGAGCAACGCGGATTGCACCATTTCGATTTCTCGTCACAAAATACGTCGATTAGCCTCTTACCAGCAGCACTGGAACAGTTTTTCCACTTTTGCATTTTTGCCTGGTCTTTTTGTTATTTGAAATCGGCTACACTGTACTCTGTACAATCGCGACTGGTCATTACTATATTCAACTTTTGACTATAAGTTATGTGCCCTTCGGTAGCCCAGAAGACCTGAAATCTTTGGGCTAAGCCCATTTAAACTCACCCAGCAATTGTCTTACTTCTAAGTGCAAGACAATCTCAATGTCTTTATCTACGTGTAGAAAAACCACACCATTTGTACGTGAGAAACACAAGGTTCTTGATACAGTCTGCTGTAAAAAGTACAACTAAACACTGACCCACTTCAGTAAGGTGCCAAAAGATGCGGAATTGAGCCAGGCATCGGGAGCTGTTGAAAAATTGCAAATATCCCTGGTTTCCATGGAGTAAGAGCTGTTGCTGGCACGTGATTATGACATAAATGATCATTCAATTGTCACTACAGCCAAAAGTATTGGTCGGAGAGCAACGACGGTTTGCACCCATTCGATTTCTCGTCACAAAATACGTCGGATTAGGCTCTTACCAGCAGCACTGGAACAGTTTTCGCACTTTGCATTTTTGCCTGGTCTTTTTGTTAATTGAAATCGGCTACACTGTACTCTGTACAATCGCGACTGGTCATTACTATATTCAACTTTTGACTATAAGTTATGTGCCCTTCGGTAGCCCAGAAGACCTGAAATCTTTGGGCCAAGCCCATTAACTCACCCAGCAATTGTCTTACTTCTAAGTCCAAGACAATCTCAATGTCTTTATCTACGTGTAGAAAAACCACACCATTTGTACGTGAAAAACACAAGGTACTTGATACAGTCTGCTGTAAAAAGTACAACTGACCACAGACCCACATGAATTAAGGTGCCAAAAGATGCGGAATTGAGCCAGGCATCGGCAGCTGTTGAAAAATTGCAAATTTCCCTGGTTTCCATGGAGTAAGAGCCGTTGCTGTGCACGTGATTATGACATAAATGATCATTCAATTGTCGCTACAGGCAAAAGTATTGGTCGGAGAGCAACGCGGTTTTGCACCATTCGATTTCTCGTCACAAATACGTCGGATTAGCCTCTTACCAGCAGCACTGGAACAGTTTTCGCACTTTTGCATTTTTGCCTGGTCTTTTTGTTAATTGAAATCGGCTACACTGTACTCTGTACAATCGCGACTGGTCATTACTATATTCAACTTTTGACTATAAGTTATGTGCCCTTCGGTAGCCCAGAAGACGTCAAATCTTTGGGCTAAGCCCATTTAACTCACCCAGCAATTGCCTTACTTCTAAGTCCAAGACAATCTCAATGTCTTTATCTACGTGTAGAAAAACCACACCATTTGTACGTGAGAAAACACAAGGTTCTTGATACAGTCTGCTGTAAAAAGTACAACTGAACACAGACCCACTTCAGTAAGGTGCCAAAAGATGTGGAATTGGGCCAGGCATCGGCAGCTGTTGAAAAAATTGCAAATTTCCCTAGTTTCCATGGAGTAAGAGCCGTTGCTGGGCACGTGATTATGACATAAATGATCATTCAATTGTCACTACAGCCAAAAGTATTGGTCGGAGAGCAACGCGGTTTGCACCATTCGATTTCTCGTCACAAAATACGTCGGATTAGCCTCTTACCAGCAGCACTGGAAACAGTTTCCGCACTTTTTGCATTTTGCCTGGTCTTTTTGTTAATTGAAATCGGCTACACTGTACTCTGTACAATCGCGACTGGTCATTACTATATTCAACTTTTGACTATAAGTTAGTGCCCTTCGGTAGCCCAGAAGACCTGAAATCTTTGGGCCAAGCCCATTTAACTCACCCAGGCAATTGTCTTACTTCTAAGTCCAAGACAATCTCAATGTCTTTATCTACGTGTAGAAAAAACAACACCATTTGTACGTGATAAACACAGGTACTTGATACAGTCTGCTGTAAAAAGTACACTGACCACAGACCCACATGAATAAGGGTGCCAAAAGATGCGGAATTGAGCCAGGCATCGGCAGCTGTTGAAAAATTGCAAATTTCCCTGGTTTCCATGGAGTAAGAGCCGTTGCTGGGCACGTGATTATGACATAAATGATCATTCAATTGGCGCTACAGCCAAACGTATTGGTCGGAGAGCAAACGCGGATTGCACCATTCGATTTCTCGTCACAAAATACGTCGGATTAGCCTCTTACCAGCAGCACTGGAACAGTTTTTCCACTTTTGCATTTTTGCCTGGTCTTTTTGTTATTTGAAATCGGCTACACTGTACTCTGTACAATCGCGGACTGGTCATTACTATATTCAACTTTTGACTATAGTTATGTGCCCTTCGGTAGCCCAGAAGACCTGAAATCTTTGGGCTAAGCCCATTTAACTCACCCAGCAATTGTCTTACTTCTAAGTGCAAGACAATCTCAATGTCCTTTATCTACGTGTAGAAAAACCACACCATTTGTACGTGAGAAACACAAGGTTCTTGATACAGTCTGCTGTAAAAAGTACAACTAAAACACTGACCCACTTCAGTAAGGTGCCAAAAGATGCGGAATTGAGCCAGGCATCGGGAGCTGTTGAAAAATTGCAAATATCCCTGGTTTCCATGGAGTAAGAGCTGTTGCTGGGCACGTGATTATGACATAAATGATCATTCAATTGTCACTACAGCCAAAAGTATTGGTCGGAGAGCAACGCGGTTTTGCACCATTCGATTTCTCGTCACAAATACGTCGGATTAGCCTCTTACCAGCAGCACTGGAACAGTTTTCGCACTTTTGCATTTTTGCCTGGTCTTTTTGTTAATTGAAATCGGCTACACTGTACTCTGTACAAT
>NW_027018246.1:0-52507 GCF_032854445.1 Liolophura sinensis | reverse complement strand
CATGTGGGTCTGTGTTTAGTTGTACTTTTCACAGCAGACTGTATCAAGTACCTTGTGTTTTTCACGTACAAATGGTGTGGTTTTTCTACACGTAGATAAAGACATTGAGATTGTCTTGCACTTAGAAGTAAGGCAATTGCTGGGTGAGTTAAATGGGCTTGGCCCAAAGATTTCAGGTCTTCTGGGCTACCGAAGGGCACATAAGTTATAGTCAAAAGTTGAATATAGTAAAGACCAGTCGCGATTGTACAGAGTACAGTTTAGCCGATTTCAATTAACAAAAAGACCAGGCGAAAATGCAAAAGTGGAAAAACTGTTCCAGTGCTACTAGTAAGAGTCTAATCCGACGTATTTTGTGACGAGAAATCGAATGGTGCAAACCGCGTTGCTCTCCGACCAATACTTTTGGCTGTAGCGACAATTGATTGATCATTCATGTCATAAACACGTGCCCAGCAACGGCTCTTACTCCATGGAAACCAGGGATATTTGCAATTTTTCAACAGCTGCCGATGCCTGGCTCAATTCCGCATCTTTTGGCACCTTACTGAAGTGGGTCAGTGTTCAGTTGTACTTTTTACAGCAGACTGTATCAAGTACCTTGTGGTTTTCACGTACAAATAGTGTGGTTTTTCACCATGTAGATAAAGACATTGAAATTGTCTTGGACTTAGAAGTAAGGCAATTGCTGGGTGAGTTAAATGGGCTTGGCCCAAAGATTTGATGTCTTCTGGGCTACCGAAGGGCACATAACTTATAGTCAAAAGTTGAATATAGTAATGACCAGTCGCGATTGTACAGAGTACAGTGTAGCCGATTTCAACTAACAAAAAGACCAGGTAAAAATGCAAAAGTGGAAAAACTGTTCCAGTGCTGCTGGTAAGAGTCTAATCCGACGTATTTTGTGACGAGAAATCGAATGGTGCAAACCGCGTTGCTCTCCGACCAATACTTTTGGCTGTAGTGACAATTGAATGATCATTTATGTCATAATCACGTGCCCAGCAACGGCTCTTACTCCATGGAAACCAGGGAAATTTGCAATTTTTCAACAGCTGCCGATGCCTGGCTCAATTCCGCATCTTTTGGCACCTTACTGAAGTGGGTCAGTGTTCAGTTGTACTTTTTACAGCAGACTGTATCAAGTACCTTGTGGTTTTCACCTACAAATGGTGTGGTTTTTCTACACGTAGATAAAGACATTGAGATTGTCTTGCACTTAGAAGTAAGGCAATTGCTGGGTGAGTTAAATGGGCTTAGCCCAAAGATTTGACGTCTTCTGGGCTACCGAAGGGCACATAACTTATAGTCAAAAGTTGAAAATAGTAATAAACAGTCGCGATTGTACAGAGTACAGTTTAGCCGATTTCAATTAACAAAAAGACGAAGCAAAAATGCAAAAGTGGAAAAACTGTTCCAGTGCTACTAGTAAGAGGCTAATCGGACGTATTTTGTGACGAGAAATCGAATGGTGCAAACCGCGTTGCTCTCCGACCAATACTTGTGGCTGTAGTGACAGATCAATGATCATTGATGTCATAATCACGTGCCCAGCAACGGATCTTACTCCATGGAAACCAGGGATATTTGCAATTTTTTAACAGCTGCCGATGCCTGGCCCAATTCCACATCTTTTGGCACCTTATAAATGTGGGTCAGTGTTTAGTTGTACTTTTTACAGCAGACTGTATCAAGTACCTTGTGTTTTTTTATGTACAAATGGTCTGGTTTTTCTACACGTAGATAAAGACATTGAGATTGTCTTCGACTTAGAAGTAAGACAATTGCTGGGTGAGTTAAATGGGCTTAGCCGAAAGATTTGACGTCTTCTGGGCTACCGAGGGGCACATAACTTATAGTCAAAAGTTGAATATAGTAATGACCAGTCGCGATTGTACAGAGTACAGTGTAGCCGATTTCAATTAACAAAAAGACCAGGTAAAAATGCAAAAGTGGAAAAACTGTTCCAGTGCTGCTGGTAAGAGGCTAATCCGACGTATTTTGTGACGAGAAATCGAATGGTGCAAACCGCGTTGCTCTCCGACCAATACTTTTGGCTGTAGTGACAACTGAATAATAATTTATGTCATAATCACGTGCCCAGCAACGGCTCTTACTCCATGGAAACCAGGGAAATTTGCAATTTTTCAACAGCTGCCGATGCCTGGCTCAATTCCGCATCTTTTGGCACCTTACTGAAGTGGGTCAGTGTTCAGTTGTACTTTTTACAGCAGACTGTATCAAGTACCTTGTGGTTTTCACGTACAAATGGTGTGGTTTTTCACCATGTAGATAAAGACATTGAGATTGTCTTGCACTTAGAAGTAAGGCAATTGCTGGGTGAGTTAAATGGGCTTGGCCCAAAGATTTCAGGTCTTCTGGGCTACCGAAGGGCACATAAGTTATAGTCAAAAGTTGAATATAGTAAAGACCAGTCGCGATTGTACAGAGTACAGTTTAGCCGATTTCAATTAACAAAAAGACCAGGCAAAAATGCAAAAGTGGAAAAACTGTTCCAGTGCTACTAGTAAGAGTCTAATCCGACGTATTTTGTGACGAGAAATCGAATGGTGCAAACCGCGTTGCTCTCCGACCAATACTTTTGGCTGTAGCGACAATTGATTGATCATTCATGTCATAAACACGTGCCCAGCAACGGCTCTTACTCCATGGAAACCAGGGATATTTGCAATTTTTCAACAGCTGCCGATGCCTGGCTCAATTCCGCATCTTTTGGCACCTTACTGAAGTGGGTCAGTGTTCAGTTGTACTTTTTACAGCAGACTGTATCAAGTACCTTGTGGTTTTCACGTACAAATAGTGTGGTTTTTCACCATGTAGATAAAGACATTGAAATTGTCTTGGACATAGAAGTAAGGCAATTGCTGGGTGAGTTAAATGGGCTTGGCCCAAAGATTTGATGTCTTCTGGGCTACCGAAGGGCACATAACTTATAGTCAAAAGTTGAATATAGTAATGACCAGTCGCGATTGTACAGAGTACAGTGTAGCCGATTTCAATTAACAAAAAGACCAGGTAAAAATGCAAAAGTGGAAAAACTGTTCCAGTGCTGCTGGTAAGAGTCTAATCCGACGTATTTTGTGACGAGAAATCGAATGGTGCAAACCGCGTTGCTCTCCGACCAATACTTTTGGCTGTAGTGACAATTGAATGATCATTTATGTCATAATCACGTGCCCAGCAACGGCTCTTACTCCATGGAAACCAGGGAAATTTGCAATTTTTCAACAGCTGCCGATGCCTGGCTCAATTCCGCATCTTTTGGCACCTTACTGAAGTGGGTCAGTGTTCAGTTGTACTTTTTACAGCAGACTGTATCAAGTACCTTGTGGTTTTCACGTACAAATGGTGTGGTTTTTCTACACGTAGATAAAGACATTGAGATTGTCTTGCACTTAGAAGTAAGGCAATTGCTGGGTGAGTTAAATGGGCTTAGCCCAAAGATTTGACGTCTTCTGGGCTACCGAAGGGCACATAACTTATAGTCAAAAGTTCAAAATAGTAATAAACAGTCGCGATTGTACAGAGTACAGTTTAGCCGATTTCAATTAACAAAAAGACGAAGCAAAAATGCAAAAGTGGAAAAACTGTTCCAGTGCTACTAGTAAGAGGCTAATCGGACGTATTTTGTGACGAGAAATCGAATGGTGCAAACCGCGTTGCTCTCCGACCAATACTTGTGGCTGTAGTGACAGATCAATGATCATTGATGTCATAATCACGTGCCCAGCAACGGCTCTTACTCCATGGAAACCAGGGATATTTGCAATTTTTTAGCAGCTGCCGATGCCTGGCCCAATTCCACATCTTTTGGCACCTTATAAATGTGGGTCAGTGTTTAGTTGTACTTTTTACAGCAGACTGTATCAAGTACCTTGTGTTTTTTATGTACAAATGGTCTGGTTTTTCTACACGTAGATAAAGACATTGAGATTGTCTTCGACTTAGAAGTAAGACAATTGCTGGGTGAGTTAAATGGGCTTAGCCGAAAGATTTGACGTCTTCTGGGCTACCGAGGGGCACATAACTTATAGTCAAAAGTTGAATATAGTAATGACCAGTCGCGATTGTACAGAGTACAGTGTAGCCGATTTCAATTAACAAAAAGACCAGGTAAAAATGCAAAAGTGGAAAAACTGTTCCAGTGCTGCTGGTAAGAGGCTAATCCGACGTATTTTGTGACGAGAAATCGAATGGTGCAAACCGCGTTGCTCTCCGACCAATACTTTTGGCTGTAGTGACAACTGAATGATAATTTATGTCATAATCACGTGCCCAGCAACGGCTCTTACTCCATGGAAACCAGGGAAATTTGCAATTTTTCAACAGCTGCCGATGCCTGGCTCAATTCCGCATCTTTTGGCACCTTACTGAAGTGGGTCAGTGTTCAGTTGTACTTTTTACAGCAGACTGTATCAAGTGCCTTGTGGTTTTCACGTACAAATGGTGTGGTTTTTCACCATGTAGATAAAGACATTGAAATTGTCTTGCACTTAGAAGTAAGGCAATTGCTGGGTGAGTTAAATGGGCTTGGCCCAAAGATTTGACGTCTTCTGGGCTACCGAAGGGCACATAACTTATAGTCAAAAGTTGAATATAGTAATGACCAGTCGCGATTGTACAGAGTACAGTGTAACCGATTTCAATTAACAAAAAGACCAGGCAAAAATGCAAAAGTGGACAAACTGTTCCAGTGCTTCTGGTAAGAGGCTAATCCGACGTATTTTGTGACGAGAAATCGAATGGTGCAAACCGCGTTGCTCTCCGACCAATTCTTGTGGCTGTAGCGACAATTGATTGATCATTCATGTCATAAACACGTGCCCAGCAACGGCTCTTACTCCATGGAAACCAGGGATATTTGCAATTTTTTAACAGCTGCCGATGCCTGGCCCAATTCTGCATCTTTTGGCAACTTAAAAATGTGGGTCAGTGTTTAGTTGTACTTTTTACAGCAGACTGTATCAAGTACCTTGTGTTTTTTATGTACAAATGGTCTGGTTTTTCTACACGTAGATAAAGACATTGAGATTGTCTTGGACTTAGAAGTAAGACAATTGCTGGGTGAGTTAAATGGGCTTGGCCCAAAGATTTCAGGTCTTCTGGGCTACCGAAGGGCACATAACTTATAGTCAAAAGTTGAATATAGTAATGACCAGTCGCGATTGTACAGAGTACAGTGTAGCCGATTTCAATTAACAAAAAGACCAGGCAAAAATGTAAAAGTGGAAAAACTGTTCCAGTGCGACTAGTAAGAGTCTAATCCGACGTATTTTGTGACGAGAAATCGAATGGTGCAATCCGCGTTGCTCTACAACCAATACTTTTGGCTGTAGCGACAATTGAATGATCATTTATGTCATAATCACGTGCCCAGCAACGGCTCTTACTCCATGGAAACCAGGGAAATTTGCAATTTTTCAACAGCTGCCGATGCCTGGCTCAATTCCGCATCTTTTGGCACCTTACTGAAGTGGGTTAGTGTTCAGTTGTACTTTTTACAGCAGACTGTATCAAGTACCTTGTGTTTTACACGTACAAATGGTGTGGTTTTTCTACACGTAGATAAAGACATTGAGATTGTCTTGCACTTAGAAGTAAGGCAATTGCTGGGTGAGTTAAATGGGCTTAGCCCAAAGATTTCAGGTCTTCTGGGCTACCGAAGGGCACATAACTTATAGTCAAAAGTTAAATATAGTAATGACCAGTCGCAATTGTACAGAGTGCAGTGTAGCCGGTTTCAATTAACAAAAAGACCAGGCAAAAATGCAAAAGTGGAAAAACTGTTCCAGTGCTGCTGGTAAGAGGCTAATCCGACGTATTTTGTGACGAGAAATGGAATGGTGCAATCCGCGTTGCTCTCCGACCAATACTTTTGGCTGTAGTGACAATTGAATGATCATTTATGTCATAATCACGTGCCCAGCAACGGGTCTTACTCCATGGAAACCAGGGAAATTTGCAATTTTTCAACAGCTGCCGATGCCTGGCTCAATTCCGCATCTTTTGGCACCTTACTGAAGTGGGTCAGTGTTCAGTTGTACTTTTTACAGCAGACTGTATCAAGTACCTTGTGTTTTTCACGTACAAATGGTGTGGTTTTTCACCATGTAGATAAAGACATTGAAATTGTCTTGCACTTAGAAGTAAGGCAATTGCTGGGTGAGTTAAATGGGCTTGGCCCAAAGATTTGACGTCTTCTGGGCTACCGAAGGGCACATAACTTATAGTCAAAAGTTGAATATAGTAATGACCAGTCGCGATTGTACAGAGTACAGTTTAGCCGATTTCAATTAACAAAAAGACCAGGCAAAAATGCAAAAGTGGACAAACTGTTCCAGTGCTTCTGGTAAGAGGCTAATCCGACGTATTTTGTGACGAGAAATCGAATGGTGCAAACCGCGTTGCTCTCCGACCAATACTTTTGGCTGTAGCGACATTTGATTGATCATTCATGTCATAAACACGTGCCCAGCAACGGCTCTTACTCCATGGAAACCAGGGATATTTGCAATTTTTTAACAGCTGCCGATGCCTGGCCCAATTCTGCATCTTTTGGCAACTTAAAAATGTGGGTCAGTGTTTAGTTGTACTTTTTACAGCAGACTGTATCAAGTACCTTGTGTTTTTTATGTACAAATGGTCTGGTTTTTCTACACGTAGATAAAGACATTGAGATTGTCTTGGACTTAGAAGTAAGACAATTGCTGGGTGAGTTAAATGGGCTTGGCCCAAAGATTTCAGGTCTTCTGGGCTACCGAAGGGCACATAACTTATAGTCAAAAGTTGAATATAGTAATGACCAGTCGCGATTGTACAGAGTGCAGTGTAGCCGATTTCAATTAACAAAAAGACCAGGCAAAAATGTAAAAGTGGAAAAACTGTTCCAGTGCTACTAGTAAGAGCCTAATCCGACGTATTTTGTGACGAGAAATCGAATGGTGCAATCCGCGTTGCTCTCCGACCAATACTTTTGGCTGTAGCGACAATTGAATGATCATTTATGTCATAATCACGTGCCCAGCAACGGCTCTTACTCCATGGAAACCAGGGAAATTTGCAATTTTTCAACAGCTGCCGATGCCTGGCTCAATTCCGCATCTTTTGGCACCTTACTGAAGTGGGTTAGTGTTCAGTTGTACTTTTTACAGCAGACTGTATCAAGTACCTTGTGTTTTTCACGTACAAATGGTGTGGTTTTTCTACACGTAGATAAAGACATTGAGATTGTCTTGCACTTAGAAGTAAGGCAATTGCTGGGTGAGTTAAATGGGCTTAGCCCAAAGATTTCAGGTCTTCTGGGCTACCGAAGGGCACATAACTTATAGTCAAAAGTTAAATATAGTAATGACCAGTCGCAATTGTACAGAGTGCAGTGTAGCCGGTTTCAATTAACAAAAAGACCAGGCAAAAATGCAAAAGTGGAAAAACTGTTCCAGTGCTGCTGGTAAGAGGCTAATCCGACGTATTTTGTGACGAGAAATGGAATGGTGCAATCCGCGTTGCTCTCCGACCAATACTTTTGGCTGTAGTGACAATTGAATGATCATTTATGTCATAATCACGTGCCCAGCAACGGGTCTTACTCCATGGAAACCAGGGAAATTTGCAATTTTTCAACAGCTGCCGATGCCTGGCTCAATTCCGCATCTTTTGGCACCTTACTGAAGTGGGTCAGTGTTCAGTTGTACTTTTTACAGCAGACTGTATCAAGTACCTTGTGTTTTTCACGTACAAATGGTGTGGTTTTTCACCATGTAGATAAAGACATTGAAATTGTCTTGCACTTAGAAGTAAGGCAATTGCTGGGTGAGTTAAATGGGCTTGGCCCAAAGATTTGACGTCTTCTGGGCTACCGAAGGGCACATAACTTATAGTCAAAAGTTGAATATAGTAATGACCAGTCGCGATTGTACAGAGTACAGTTTAGCCGATTTCAATTAACAAAAAGACCAGGCAAAAATGCAAAAGTGGACAAACTGTTCCAGTGCTTCTGGTAAGAGGCTAATCCGACGTATTTTGTGACGAGAAATCGAATGGTGCAAACCGCGTTGCTCTCCGACCAATACTTTTGGCTGTAGCGACATTTGATTGATCATTCATGTCATAAACACGTGCCCAGCAACGGCTCTTACTCCATGGAAACCAGGGATATTTGCAATTTTTTAACAGCTGCCGATGCCTGGCCCAATTCTGCATCTTTTGGCAACTTAAAAATGTGGGTCAGTGTTTAGTTGTACTTTTTACAGCAGACTGTATCAAGTACCTTGTGTTTTTTATGTACAAATGGTCTGGTTTTTCTACACGTAGATAAAGACATTGAGATTGTCTTGGACTTAGAAGTAAGACAATTGCTGGGTGAGTTAAATGGGCTTGGCCCAAAGATTTCAGGTCTTCTGGGCTACCGAAGGGCACATAACTTATAGTCAAAAGTTGAATATAGTAATGACCAGTCGCGATTGTACAGAGTGCAGTGTAGCCGATTTCAATTAACAAAAAGACCAGGCAAAAATGTAAAAGTGGAAAAACTGTTCCAGTGCTACTAGTAAGAGCCTAATCCGACGTATTTTGTGACGAGAAATCGAATGGTGCAATCCGCGTTGCTCTCCGACCAATACTTTTGGCTGTAGCGACAATTGAATGATCATTTATGTCATAATCACGTGCCCAGCAACGGCTCTTACTCCATGGAAACCAGGGAAATTTGCAATTTTTCAACAGCTGCCGATGCCTGGCTCAATTCCGCATCTTTTGGCACCTTACTGAAGTGGGTTAGTGTTCAGTTGTACTTTTTACAGCAGACTGTATCAAGTACCTTGTGTTTTTCACGTACAAATGGTGTGGTTTTTCTACACGTAGATAAAGACATTGAGATTGTCTTGCACTTAGAAGTAAGGCAATTGCTGGGTGAGTTAAATGGGCTTAGCCCAAAGATTTCAGGTCTTCTGGGCTACCGAAGGGCACATAACTTATAGTCAAAAGTTAAATATAGTAATGACCAGTCGCAATTGTACAGAGTGCAGTGTAGCCGGTTTCAATTAACAAAAAGACCAGGCAAAAATGCAAAAGTGGAAAAACTGTTCCAGTGCTGCTGGTAAGAGGCTAATCCGACGTATTTTGTGACGAGAAATGGAATGGTGCAATCCGCGTTGCTCTCCGACCAATACTTTTGGCTGTAGTGACAATTGAATGATCATTTATGTCATAATCACGTGCCCAGCAACGGGTCTTACTCCATGGAAACCAGGGAAATTTGCAATTTTTCAACAGCTGCCGATGCCTGGCTCAATTCCGCATCTTTTGGCACCTTACTGAAGTGGGTCAGTGTTCAGTTGTACTTTCTACAGCAGACTGTATCAAGTACCTTGTGGTTTTCACGTACAAATGGTGTGGTTTTTTACCATGTAGATAAAGACATTGAAATTGTCTTGCACTTAGAAGTAAGGCAATTGCTGGGTGAGTTAAATGGGCTTGGCCCAAAGATTTGACGTCTTCTGGGCTACCGAAGGGCACATAACTTATAGTCAAAAGTTGAATATAGTAATGACCAGTCGCGATTGTACAGAGTACAGTGTAGCCGATTTCAATTAACAAAAAGACTAGGCAAAAATGCAAAAGTGGACAAACTGTTCCAGTGCTTCTGGTAAGAGGCTAATCCGACGTATTTTGTGACGAGAAATCGAATGGTGCAAACCGCGTTGCTCTCCGACCAATACTTTTGGCTGTAGCGACAATTGATTGATCATTCATGTCATAAACACGTGCCCAGCAACGGCTCTTACTCCATGGAAACCAGGGATATTTGCAATTTTTTAACAGCTGCCGATGCCTGGCCCAATTCTGCATCTTTTGGCAACTTAAAAATGTGGGTCAGTGTTTAGTTGTACTTTTTACAGCAGACTGTATCAAGTACCTTGCGTTTTTTATGTACAAATGGTGTGGTTTTTCTACACGTAGATAAAGACATTGAGATTGTCTTGGACTTAGAAGTAAGACAATTGCTGGGTGAGTTAAATGGGCTTGGCCCAAAGATTTCAAGTCTTCTGGGCTACCGAAGGGCACATAACTTATAGTCAAAAGTTGAATATAGTAATGACCAGTCGCGATTGTACAGAGTACAGTGTAGCCGATTTCAATTAACAAAAAGACCAGGCAAAAATGTAAAAGTGGAAAAACTGTTCCAGTGCTACTAGTAAGAGCCTAATCCGACGTATTTTGTGACGAGAAATCGAATGGTGCAATCCGCGTTGCTCTCCGACCAATACTTTTGGCTGTAGCGACAATTGAATGATCATTTATGTCATAATCACGTGCCCAGCAACGGCTCTTACTCCATGGAAACCAGGGAAATTTGCAATTTTTCAACAGCTGCCGATGCCTGGCTCAATTCCGCATCTTTTGGCACCTTACTGAAGTGGGTTAGTGTTCAGTTGTACTTTTTACAGCAGACTGTATCAAGTACCTTGTGTTTTTCACGTACAAATGGTGTGGTTTTTCTACACGTAGATAAAGACATTGAGATTGTCTTGCACTTAGAAGAAAGGCAATTGCTGGGTGAGTTAAATGGGCTTAGCCCAAAGATTTCAGGTCTTCTGGGCTACCGAAGGGCACATAACTTATAGTCAAAAGTTAAATATAGTAATGACCAGTCGCAATTGTACAGAGTGCAGTGTAGCCGGTTTCAATTAACAAAAAGATCAGGCAAAAATGCAAAAGTGGAAAAACTGTTCCAGTGCTGCTGGTAAGAGGCTAATCCGACGTATTTTGTGACGAGAAATCGAATGGTGCAATAAGCGTTGCTCTCCGACCAATACTTTTGCCTGTAGTGACAATTGAATGATCATTTATGTCATAATCACGTGCCCAGCAACGGCTCTTACTCCATGGAAACCAGGGAAATTTGCAATTTTTCAACAGCTGCCGATGCCTGGCTCAATTCCGCATCTTTTGGCACCTTATTCATGTGGGTCTGTGTTTAGTTGTACTTTTTACAGCAGACTGTATCAAGTACCTTGTGGTTTTCACGTACAAATGGTGTGGTTTTTCACCATGTAGATAAAGACATTGAAATTGTCTTGCACTTAGAAGTAAGGCAATTGCTGGGTGAGTTAAATGGGCTTGGCCCAAGAATTTGACGTCTTCTGGGCTACCGAAGGGCACATAACTTATAGTCAAAAGTTGAATATAGTAATGACCAGTCGCGATTGTACAGAGTACAGTGTAGCCGATTTCAATTAACAAAAAGACCAGGCAAAAATGCAAAAGTGGACAATCTGTTTCAGTGCTTCTGGTAAGAGGCTAATCCGACGTATTTTGTGACGAGAAATCGAATGGTGCAAACCGCGTTGCTCTCCGACCAATACTTTTGGCTGTAGCGACAATTGATTGATCATTCATGTCATAAACACGTGCCCAGCAACGGCTCTTACTCCATGGAAACCAGGGATATTTGCAATTTTTTAACAGCTGCCGATGCCTGGCCCAATTCTGCATCTTTTGGCAACTTAAAAATGTGGGTCAGTGTTTAGTTGTACTTTTTACAGCAGACTGTATCAAGTACCTTGTGTTTTTCACGTACAAATGGTCTGGTTTTTCTACACGTAGATAAAGACATTGAGATTGTCTTGGACTTAGAAGTAAGACAATTGCTGGGTGAGTTAAATGGGCTTGGCCCAAAGATTTCAGGTCTTCTGGGCTACCGAAGGGCACATAACTTATAGTCAAAAGTTGAATATAGTAATGACCAGTCGCGATTGTACAGAGTGCAGTGTAGCCGATTTCAATTAACAAAAAGACCAGGCAAAAATGCAAAAGTGGAAAAACTGTTCCAGTGCTGCTGGTAAGAAGCTAATCCGACGTATTTTGTGACGACAAATCGAATGGTGCAAACCGCGTTGCTCTCCGACCAATACTTTTGCCTGTAGTGACAACTGAATGATCATTTATGTCATAATCACGTGCCCAGCAACGGCTCTTACTCCATGGAAACCAGGGAAATTTGCAATTTTTCAACAGCTACGGATGCCTGGCTCCATTCCGCATCTTTTGGCACCTTATTCATGTGGGTCTGTGGTCAGTTGTACTTTTTACAGCAGACTGTATCAAGTACCTTGTGTTTTTCACGTACAAATGCTGTGGTTTTTCTACACGTAGATAAAGACATTGAGATTGTCTTGCACTTAGAAGAAAGGCAATTGCTGGGTGAGTTAAATGGGCTTAGCCCAAAGATTTCAGGTCTTCTGGGCTACCGAAGGGCACATAACTTATAGTCAAAAGTTGAATATAGTAATGACCAGTCGCGATTGTACAGAGTACAGTGTAGCCGATTTCAATTAACAAAAAGACCAGGTAAAAATGCAAAAGTGGAAAAACTGTTCCAGTGCTGCTGGTAAGAGTCTAATCCGACGTATTTTGTGACGAGAAATCGAATGGTGCAAACCGCGTTTCTCTCCGACCAATACTTTTGGCTGTAGTGACAATTGAATGATCATTTATGTCATAATCACGTGCCCAGCAACGGCTCTTACTCCATGGAAACCAGGGAAATTTGCAATTTTTCAACAGCTGCCGATGCCTGGCTCAATTCCGGATCTTTTGGCACCTTATTCATGTGGGTCTGTGGTCAGTTGTACTTTTTACAGCAGACTGTATCAAGTACCTTGTGTTTTTCACGTACAAATGGTGTGGTTTTTCTACACGTAGATAAAGACATTGAGATTGTCTTGCACTTAGAAGAAAGGCAATTGCTGGGTGAGTTAAATGGGCTTAGCCCAAAGATTTCAGGTCTTCTGGGCTACCGAAGGGCACATAACTTATAGTCAAAAGTTGAATATAGTAATGACCAGTCGCGATTGTACAGAGTACAGTGTAGCCGATTTCAATTAACAAAAAGACCAGGTAAAATTGCAAAAGGGGAAAAACTGTTCCAGTGCTGCTAGTAAGAGGCTAATCCGACGTATTTTGTGACGAGAAATCGAATGGTGCAAACCGCGTTGCTCTCCGACCAATACTTTTGGCTGTAGTGACAATTGAATGATCATTTATGTCATAATCACGTGCCCAGCAACGGCTCTTACTCCATGGAAACCAGGGAAATTTGCAATTTTTCAACAGCTGCCGATGCCTGGCTCAATTCCGCATCTTTTGGCACCTTACTGAAGTGGGTCTGTGGTCAGTTGTACTTTTTACAGCAGACTGTATCAAGTACCTTGTGTTTTTCACGTACAAATGGTGTGGTTTTTCTACACGTAGATAAAGACATTGAGATTATCTTGCACTTAGAAGTAAGGCAATTGCTGGGTGAGTTAAATGGGCTTAGCCCAAAGATTTCAGGTCTTCTGGGTTACCGAAGGGCACAAAACTTATAGTCAAAAGTTAAATATAGTAATGACCAGTCGCGATTGTACAGAGTACAGTGTAGCCGATTTCAATTAACAAAAAGACCAGGTAAAAATGCAAAAGTGGAAAAACTGTTCCAGTGCTGCTGGTAAAAGGCTAATCAACGTATTATGTGACGAGAAATCGAATGGTGCAATCCGCGTTGCTCTCCGACCAATACTTTTGGCTGTAGTGACAATTGAATGATCATTTATGTCATAATCACGTGCCCAGCAACGGCTCTTACTCCATGGAAACCAGGGAAATTTGCAATTTTTCAACAGCTGCCGATGCCTGGCTCAATTCCGCATCTTTTGGCACCTTACTGAAGTGGGTCAGTGTTCAGTTGTACTTTTTACAGCAGACTGTATCAAGTACCTTGTGGTTTTCACGTACAAATGGTGTGGTTTTTCTACACGTAGATAAAGACATTGAGATTGTCTTGCACTTAGAAGTAAAGCAATTGCTGGATGAGTTAAATGGGCTTGGCCCAAAGATTTGACGTCTTCTGGGCTACCGAAGGGCACATAACTTATAGTCAAAAGTTGAATATAGTAATGACCAGTCGCGATTGTACAGAGTGCAGTGTAGCCGATTTCAATTAACAAAAAGACCAGGCAAAAATGCAAAAGTGGAAAAACTGTTCCAGTGCTGCTGGTAAGAGGCTAATCCGACGTATTTTGTGACGACAAATCGAATGGTGCAAACCGCGTTGCTCTCCGACCAATACTTTTGGCTGTAGTGACAATTGAATGATCATTTATGTCATAATCACGTGCCCAGCAACGGCTCTTACTCCATGGAAACCAGGGAAATTTGCAATTTTTCAACAGCTGCCGATGCCTGGCTCAATTCCGCACCTTTTGGCACCTTATTCATGTGGGTCTGTGGTCAGTTGTACTTTTTACAGCAGACTGTATCAAGTACCTTGTGTTTTTCACGTACAAATGGTGTGGTTTTTCTACACGTAGATAAAGACATTGAGATTGTCTTGCACTTAGAAGTAAGGCAATTGCTGGGTGAGTTAAATGGGCTTAGCCCAAAGATTTCAGGTCTTCTGGGGCTACCGAAGGGCACATAACTTATAGTCAAAAGTTGAATATAGTAATGACCAGTCGCGATTGTACAGAGTACAGTGTAGCCGATTTCAATTAACAAAAGACAGGCAAAAATGCAAAAGTGAAAAACTGTTCCAGTGCTGCTGGTAAGAGGCTAATCCGACGTATTATGTGACGAGAAATCGAATGGTGCAAACCGCGTTGCTCTCCGACCAATACTTTTGCCTGTAGTGACAATTGAATGATCATTTATGTCATAATCACGTGCCCAGCAACGGCTCTTACTCCATGGAAACCAGGGAAATTTGCAATTTTTCAACAGCTGCCGATGCCTGGCTCAATTCCGCATCTTTTGGCACCTTACTGAAGTGGGTCAGTGTTCAGTTGTACTTTTTTACAGCAGACTGTATCAAGTACCTTGTGGTTTTCACGTACAAATGGTGTGGTTTTTCTACACGTAGATAAAGACATTGAGATTGTCTTGCACTTAGAAGTAAGGCAATTGCTGGGTGAGTTAAATGGGCTTGGCCCAAAGATTTGACGTCTTCTGGGCTACCGAAGGGCACATAACTTATAGTCAAAAGTTGAATATAGTAATGACCAGTCGCGATTGTACAGAGTACAGTTTAGCCGATTTCAATTAACAAAAAGACGAAGCAAAAATGCAAAAGTGAAAAACTGTTCCAGTGCTACTAGTAAGAGGCTAATCCGACGTATTTTGTGACGAGAAATCGAATGGTGCAAACCGCGTTGCTCTCCGACCAATACTTTTGGCTGTAGTGACAATTGAATGATCATTTATGTCATAATCACGTGCCAGCAACGGCTCTTACTCCATGGAAACCAGGGAAATTTGCAATTTTTCAACAGCTGCCGATGCCTGGCTCAATTCCGCATCTTTTGGCACCTTACTGAAGTGGGTCTGTGGTCAGTTGTACTTTTTACAGCAGACTGTATCAAGTACCTTGTGTTTTTCACGTACAAATGGTGTGGTTTTTCTACACGTAGATAAAGACATTGAGATTGTCTTGCACTTAGAAGTAAGGCAATTGCTGGGTGAGTTAAATGGGCTTAGCCCAAAGATTTCAGGTCTTCTGGGCTACCGAAGGGCACAAAACTTATAGTCAAAAGTTGAATATAGTAATGACCAGTTGCGATTGTACAGAGTACAGTGTAGCCGATTTCAATTAACAAAAAGACCAGGTAAAAATGCAAAAGTGGAAAAACTGTTCCAGTGCTGCTGGTAAGAGGCTAATCCAACGTATTATGTGACGAGAAATCGAATGGTGCAAACCGCGTTGCTCTCCGACCAATACTTTTGGCTGTAGTGACAATTGAATGATCATTTATGTCATAATCACGTGCCCAGCAACGGCTCTTACTCCATGGAAACCAGGGAAATTTTCAATTTTTCAACAGCTGCCGATGCCTGGCTCAATTCCGCATCTTTTGGCACCTTACTGAAGTGGGTCAGTGTTCAGTTGTACTTTTTACAGCAGACTGTATCAAGTACCTTGTGGTTTTCACGTACAAATGGTGTGGTTTTTCTACACGTAGATAAAGACATTGAGATTGTCTTGCACTTAGAAGTAAAGCAATTGCTGGATGAGTTAAATGGGCTGGGCCCAAAGATTTGACGTCTTCTGGCTACCGAAGGGCACATAACTTATAGTCAAAAGTTGAATATAGTAATGACCAGTCGCGATTGTACAGAGTGCAGTGTAGCCGATTTCAATTAACAAAAAGACCAGGCAAAAATGCAAAAGTGTAAAAACTGTTCCAGTGCTACTGGTAAGAGGCTAATCCGACGTATTTTGTGACGACAAATCGAATGGTGCAAACCGCGTTGCTCTCCGACCAACACTTTTGCCTGTAGTGACAATTGAATGATCATTTATGTCATAATCACGTGCCCAGCAACGGCTCTTACTCCATGGAAACCAGGGAAATTTGCAATTTTTCAACAGCTGCCGATGCCTGGCTCAATTCCGCATCTTTTTTCACCTTATTCATGTGGGTCTGTGGTCAGTTGTACTTTTTACAGCAGACTGTATCAAGTACCTTGTGTTTTTCACGTACGAATGGTGTGGTTTTTCTACACGTAGATAAAGACATTGAGATTGTCTTGCACTTAGAAGTAAGGCAATTGCTGGGTGAGTTAAATGGGCTGGGCCCAAAGATTTGACGTCTTCTGGGCTACCGAAGGGAACATAACTTATAGTCAAAAGTTGAATATAGTAATGACCAGTCGCGATTGTACAGAGTACAGTTTAGCCGATTTCAATTAACAAAAGACGAAGCAAAAATGCAAAAGTGGAAAAACTGTTCCAGTGCTACTAGTAAGAGGCTAATCCGACGTATTTTGTGACGAGAAATCGAATGGTGCAAAACCGCGTTGCTCTCCGACCAATACTTTTGGCTGTAGTGACAATTGAATGATCATTTATGTCATAATCACGTGCCCAGCAACGGCTCTTACTCCATGGAAACCAGGGAAATTTGCAATTTTTCAACAGCTGCCGATGCCTGGCTCAATTCCGCATCTTTTGGCACCTTACTGAAGTGGGTCTGTGGTCAGTTGTACTTTTTACAGCAGACTGTATCAAGTACCTTGTGTTTTTCACGTACAAATGGTGTGGTTTTTCTACACGTAGATAAAGACATTGAGATTGTCTTGCACTTAGAAGTAAGGCAATTGCTGGGTGAGTTAAATGGGCTTAGCCCAAAGATTTCAGGTCTTCTGGGTTACCGAAGGGCACAAAACTTATAGTCAAAAGTTGAATATAGTAATGACCAGTTGCGATTGTACAGAGTACAGTGTAGCCGATTTCAATTAACAAAAAGACCAGGTAAAAATGCAAAAGTGGAAAAACTGTTCCAGTGCTGCTGGTAAGAGGCTAATCCAACGTATTATGTGACGAGAAATCGAATGGTGCAAACCGCGTTGCTCTCCGACCAATACTTTTGGCTGTAGTGACAATTGAATGATCATTTATGTCATAATCACGTGCCCAGCAACGGCTCTTACTCCATGGAAACCAGGGAAATTTGCAATTTTTCAACAGCTGCCGATGCCTGGCTCAATTCCGCATCTTTTGGCACCTTACTGAAGTGGGTCCAGTGTTCAGTTGTACTTTTTACAGCAGACTGTATCAAGTACCTTGTGGTTTTCACGTACAAATGGTGTGGTTTTTCTACACGTAGATAAAGACATTGAGATTGTCTTGCACTTAGAAGTAAAGCAATTGCTGGATGAGTTAAATGGGCTTGGCCCAAAGATTTGACGTCTTCTGGGCTACCGAAGGGCACATAACTTATAGTCAAAAGTTGAATATAGTAATGACCAGTCGCGATTGTACAGAGTGCAGTGTAGCCGATTTCAATTAACAAAAAGACCAGGCAAAAATGCAAAAGTGGAAAAACTGTTCCAGTGCTACTGGTAAGAGGCTAATCCGACGTATTTTGTGACGACAAATCGAATGGTGCAAACCGCGTTGCTCTCCGACCAACACTTTTGCCTGTAGTGACAATTGAATGATCATTTATGTCATAATCACGTGCCCAGCAACGGCTCTTACTCCATGGGAAACCAGGGAAATTTGCAATTTTTCAACAGCTGCCGATGCCTGCTCAATTCCGCATCTTTTTTCACCTTATTCATGTGGGTCTGTGGTCAGTTGTACTTTTTACAGCAGACTGTATCAAGTACCTTGTGTTTTTCACGTACGAATGGTGTGGTTTTTCTACACGTAGATAAAGACATTGAGATTGTCTTGCACTTAGAAGTAAGGCAATTGCTGGGTGAGTTAAATGGGCTGGGCCCAAAGATTTGACGTCTTCTGGGCTACCGAAGGGAACATAACTTATAGTCAAAAGTTGAATATAGTAATGACCAGTCGCGATTGTACAGAGTACAGTTTAGCCGATTTCAATTAACAAAAAGACGAAGCAAAAATGCAAAAGTGGAAAAACTGTTCCAGTGCTACTAGTAAGAGGCTAATCCGACGTATTTTGTGACGAGAAATCGAATGGTGCAAACCGCGTTGCTCTCCGACCAATACTTTTGGCTGTAGTGACAATTGAATGATCTTTTATGTGATAATCACGTGCCCAGCAACGGCTCTTACTCCATGGAAACCAGGGAAATTTGCAATTTTTCAACAGCTGCCGATGCCTGGCTCAATTCCGCATCTTTTGGCACCTTACTGAAGTGGGTCTGTGGTCAGTTGTACTTTTTACAGCAGACTGTATCAAGTACCTTGTGGTTTTCACCTACAAATGGTGTGGTTTTTCTACACGTAGATAAAGACATTGAGATTGTCTTGCACTTAGAAGTAAGGCAATTGCTGGGTGAGTTAAATGGGCTTAGCCCAAAGATTTCAGGTCTTCTGGGCTACCGAAGGGCACATAACTTATAGTCAAAAGTTGAATATAGTAATGACCATTCGCGATTGTACAGAGTACAGTGTAGCCGATTTCAATTAACAAAAAGACCAGGCAAAAATGCAAAAGTGGACAAACTGTTCCAGTGCTGCTGGTAAGAGGCTAATCCGACGTATTTTGTGACGACAAATCGAATGGTGCAAACCGCGTTGCTCTCCGACCAATACTTTTGGCTGTAGTGACAATTGAATGATCATTTATGTCATAATCACGTGCCCAGCAACGGCTCTTACTCCATGGAAACCAGGGAAATTTGCAATTTTTCAACAGCTGCCGATGCCTGGCTCAATTCGCATCTTTTGGCACCTTACTGAAGTGGGTCAGTGTTCAGTTGTACTTTTTACAGCAGACTGTATCAAGTACCTTGTGTTTTTCACGTACAAATGGTGTGGTTTATCTACACGTAGATAAAGACATTGAGATTGTCTTGCACTTAGAAGTAAGGCAATTGCTGGGTGAGTTAAATGGGCTTGGCCCAAAGATTTGACGTCTTCTGGGCTACCGAAGGGCACATAACTTATAGTCAAAAGTTGAATATAGTAATGACCAGTCGCGATTGTACAGAGTACAGTGTAGCCGATTTCAATTAACAAAAAGACCAGGCAAAAATGCAAAAGTGGAAAAACTGTTCCAGTGCTACTAATAAGAGCCTAATCCGACGTATTTTGTGACGAGAAATCGAATGGTGCAAACCGCGTTGCTCTACGTCCAATACTTTTGGCTGTAGCGACAATTGATTGATCATTGATGTCATAATCACGTGCCCAGCAACGGCTCTTACTCCATGGAAACCAGGGATATTTGCAATTTTTCAACAGCTGCCGATGCCTCTCCCAATTCTCCATCTTTCGGCACCTTAAAATGTGGGTCAGTGTTTAGTTGTACTTTTTACAGCAGACTGTATCAAGTACCCCTTGTGTTTTTTATGTACAAATGGTCTGGTTTTTCTACACGTAGATAAAGACATTGAGATTGTCTTGGACTTAGAAGTAAGGCAATTGCTGGGTGAGTTAAATGGGCTTGGTCCGAAGATTTGACGTCTTCTGGGCTACCGAAGGGCACATAACTTATAGTTAAAAGTTGAATATAGTAATGACCAGTCGCGACTGTACAGAGTACCGTTTAGCCGATTTCAATTAACAAAAAGACCAAGCAAAAATGCAAAAGTGGAAAAACTGTTCCAGTGCTACTAGTAAGAGTCTAATCCGACGTATTTTGTGACGAGAAATCGAATGGTGCAATCCGCGTTGCTCTCCGACCAATACTTTTGGCTGTAGCGACAATTGAATGATCATTTATGTCATAATCACGTGCCCAGCAACGGCTCTTACTCCATGGAACCAGGGATATTTGCAATTTTTCAACAGCTGCCGATGCCTGGCTCAATTCCGCATCTTTTGGCACCTTACTGAAGTGGGTTAGTGTTCAGTTGTACTTTTTACAGCAGACTGTATCAAGTACCCTTGTGTTTTTTACGTACAAATGGTGTGGTTTTTCTACACGTAGATAAAGACATTGAGATTGTCTTGGACTTAGAAGTAAGGCAATTGCTGGGTGAGTTAAATGGGCTTAGCCCAAAGATTTGACGTCTTCTGGGCTACCGAAGGGCACATAACTTATAGTCAAAAGTTGAATATAGTAATGACCAGTCGCGATTGTACAGTGTACAGTTTAGCCGATTTCAATTAACAAAAAGACGAAGCAAAAATGCAAAAGTGGAAAAACTGTTCAGTGCTGCTGGTAAGAGACTAATCCGACGTATTTTGTGACGAGAAATCGAATGGTGCAAACCGCGTTGCTCTCCGACCAATACTTTTGGCTGTAGCGACAATTGATTTATCATTGATGTCATAATCACGTGCCCCAGCAACGGCTCTTACTCCATGGAAACCAGGGATATTTGCAATTTTTCAACAGCTGCCGATGCCTGTCCCAACTCTGCATCTTTGGCACCTTAAAAATGTGGGTCAGTGTTTAGTTGTACTTTTTACAGCAGACTGTATCAAGTACCTTGTGGTTTTCACGTACAAATGGTGTGGTTTTTTCTACACGTAGATAAAGACATTGAGATTGTCTTGGACTTAAAAGTAAGGCAATTGCTGGGTGAGTTAAATGGGCTTGGCCCAAAGATTTGACGTCTTCTGGGCTACCGAAGGGCACATAACTTATAGTCAAAAGTTGAATATAGTAATGACCAGTCGCGATTGTACAGAGTACAGTGTAGCCGATTTCAATTAACAAAAATACCAGGCAAAAATGCAAAAGTGGAAAAAACTGTTCCAGTGCTACTAGTAAGAGCCTAATCCGACGTATTTGTGACGAGAAATCGAATGGTGCAATCCGCGTTGCTCTCCGACCAATACTTTTGGCTGTAGTGACAATTGAATGATCATTTATGTCATAATCACGTGCCCAGCAACGGCTCTTACTCCATGGAAACCAGGGAAATTTGCAATTTTTCAACAGCTGCCGATGCCTGGCTCAATTCCGCATCTTTTGGCACCTTACTAAAGTGGGTTAATTTTCAGTTGTACTTTTTACAGCAGACTGTATCAAGTACCTTGTGTTTTTCACGTACAAATGGTGTGGTTTTTCTACACGTAGATAAAGACATTGAGATTGTCTTGCACTTAGAAGTAAGGCAATTGCTGGGTGAGTTAAATGGGCTTAGCCCAAAGATTTCAGGTCTTCTGGGCTACCGAAGGGCACATAACTTATAGTCAAAAGTTGAATATAGTAACGAGCAGTCGCGATTGTACAGAGTGCAGTGTAGCCGGTTTCAATTAACAAAAAGACCAGGCAAAAATGCAAAAGTGGAAAAACTGTTCCAGTGCTGCTGGTAAGAGGCTAATCCGACGTATTTTGTGACGACAAATCGAATGGTGCAAACCGCGTTGCTCTCCGACCAATACTTTTGCCTGTAGTGACAATTGAATGATAATTTATGTCAAAATCACGTGCCCAGCAACGGCTCTTACTCCATGGAAACCAGGGATATTTGCAATTTTTCAACAGCTGCCGATGCCTGTCCCAATTCTGCATCTTTTGGCACCTTAAAAATGTGGGTCAGTGTTTAGTTGTACTTTTTACAGCAGACTGTATCAAGTACCTTGTGTTTTTCACGTACAAATGGTGTGGTTTTTCTACACGTAGATAAAGACATTGAGATTGTCTTGACTTAGAAGTAAGGCCATTTAACGTCAGAGTTAAATGGGCTTGGCCCAAAGATTTGACGTCTTCTGGGCTACCGAAGGGCAGATAACTTATAGTCAAAAGTTGAATATAGTAATGACCAGTCGCGATTGTACAGAGTACAGTGTAGCCGATTTCAATTAACAAAAATACCAGGCAAAAATGCAAAAGTGGAAAAACTGTTCCAGTGCTACTAGTAAGAGCCTAATCCGACGTATTTTGTGACGAGAAATCGAATGGTGCAATCCGCGTTGCTCTACGACCAATACTTTTGGCTGTAGTGACAATTGAATGATCATTTATGTCATAATCACGTGCCCAGCAACGGCTCTTACTCCATGGAAACCAGGGAAATTTGCAATTTTTCAACAGCTGCCGATGCCTGGCTCAATTCCGCATCTTTTGGCACCTTACTAAAGTGGGTTAATTTTCAGTTGTACTTTTTACAGCAGACTGTATCAAGTACCTTGTGTTTTTCACGTACAAATGGTGTGGTTTTTCTACACGTAGATAAAGACATTGAGATTGTCTTGCACTTAGAAGTAAGGCAATTGCTGGGTGAGTTAAATGGGCTTGGCCCAAAGATTTCAGGTCTTCTGGGCTACCGAAGGGCACATAACTTATAGTCAAAAGTTGAATATAGTAATGAGCAGTCGCGATTGTACAGAGTGCAGTGTAGCCGGTTTCAAATAACAAAAAGACCAGGCAAAAATGCAAAAGTGGAAAAACTGTTCCAGTGCTGCTGGTAAGAGGCTAATCCGACGCATTTTGTGACGACAAATCGAATGGTGCAAACCGCGTTGCTCTCCGACCAATACTTTTGCCTGTAGTGACAATTGAATGATAATTTATGTCAAAATCACGTGCCCAGCAACGGCTCTTACTCCATGGAAACCAGGGAAATTTGCAATTTTTCAACAGCTGCCGATGCCTGGCTCAATTCCGCATCTTTTGGCACCTTACTGAAGTGGGTCAGTGTTCAGTTGTACTTTTTACAGCAGACTGTATCAAGTACCTTGTGTTTTTTATGTACAAATGGTGTGGTTTTTCTACACGTAGATAAAGACATTGAGATTGTCTTGCACTTAGAAGTAAGGCAATTGCTGGGTGAGTTAAATGGGCCTAGCCCAAAGATTTCAGGTGTTCTGGGCTACCGAAGGGCACATAACTTATAGTCAAAAGTTGAATATAGTAATGACCAGTCGCGATTGTACAGAGTACAGTGTAGCCGATTTCAATTAACAAAAAGACCAGGCAAAAATGCAAAAGTGGAAAAACTGTTCCAGTGCTACTAGTAAGAGCCTAATCCGACGTATTTTGTGACGAGAAATCGAATGGTGCAATCCGCGTTGCTTTCCGACCAATACTTTTGCCTGTAGTGACAATTGAATGATCATTTATGTCATAATCACGTGCCCAGCAACGGCTCTTACTCCATGGAAACCAGGGAAATTTGCAATTTTTCAACAGCTGCCGATGCCTGGCTCAATTCCGCATCTTTTGGCACCTTATTCATGTGGGTCTGTGGTCAGTTGTACTTTTTACAGCAGACTGTATCAAGTACCTTGTGTTTTTTACGTACAAATAGTGTGGTTTTTCTACACGTAGATAAAGACATTGAGATTTTCTTGCACTTAGAAGTAAGGCAATTGCTGGGTGAGTTAAATGGGCTTAGCCCAAAGATTTCAGGTCTTCTGGGCTACCGAAGGGCACATAACTTATAGTCAAAAGTTGAATATAGTAATGACCAGTCGCGATTGTACAGAGTACAGTGTAGCCGATTTCAATTAACAAAAATACCAGGCAAAAATGCAAAAGTGTAAAAACTGTTCCAGTGCTACTAGTAAGAGCCTAATCCGACGTATTTTGTGACGAGAAATCGAATGGTGCAATCCGCGTTGCTCTCCGACCAATACTTTTGGCTGTAGTGACAATTGAATGATCATTTATGTCATAATCACGTGCCCAGCAACGGCTCTTACTCCATGGAAACCAGGGAAATTTGCAATTTTTCAACAGCTGCCGATGCCTGGCTCAATTCCGCATCTTTTGGCACCTTACTAAAGTGGGTTAATTTTCAGTTGTACTTTTTACAGCAGACTGTATCAAGTACCTTGTGTTTTTCACGTACAAATGGTGTGGTTTTTCTACACGTAGATAAAGACATTGAGATTGTCTTGCACTTAGAAGTAAGGCAATTGCTGGGTGAGTTAAATGGGCTTAGCCCAAAGATTTCAGGTCTTCTGGGCTACCGAAGGGCACATAACTTATAGTCAAAAGTTGAATATAGTAATGAGCAGTCGCGATTGTACAGAGTGCAGTGTAGCCGATTTCAATTAACAAAAAGACCAGGTAAAAATGCAAAAGTGGAAAAACTGTTCCAGTGCTGCTGGTAAGAGGCTAATCCGACGTATTTTGTGACGAGAAATCGAATGGTGCAAACCGCGTTGCTCTCCGACCAATCCTTTTGGCTGTAGTGACAATTGAATGATCATTTATGTCATAATCACGTGCCCAGCAACGGCTCTTACTCCATGGAAACCAGGGAAATTTGCAATTTTTCAACAGCTGCCGATGCCTGGCTCAATTCCGCATCTTTTGGCACCTTACTGAAGTGGGTCTGTGGTCAGTTGTACTTTTTACAGCAGACTGTATCAAGTACCTTGTGTTTTTCACGTACAAATGGTGTGGTTTTTCTACACGTAGATAAAGACATTGAGATTGTCTTGCACTTAGAAGTAAGGCAATTGCTGGGTGAGTTAAATGGGCTTAGCCCAAAGATTTCAGGTCTTCTGGGTTACCGAAGGGCACAAAACTTATAGTCAAAAGTTGAATATAGTAATGACCAGTTGCGATTGTACAGAGTACAGTGTAGCCGATTTCAATTAACAAAAAGACCAGGCAAAAATGCAAAAGTGGAAAAACTGTTCCAGTGCTGCTGGTAAGAGGCTAATCCAACGTATTATGTGACGAGAAATCGAATGGTGCAAACCGCGTTGCTCTCCGACCAATACTTTTGGCTGTAGTGACAATTGAATGATCATTTATGTCATAATCACGTGCCCAGCAACGGCTCTTACTCCATGGAAACCAGGGAAATTTGCAATTTTTCAACAGCTGCCGATGCCTGGCTCAATTCCGCATCTTTTTTCACCTTATTCATGTGGGTCTGTGGTCAGTTGTACTTTTTACAGCAGACTGTATCAAGTACCTTGTGTTTTTCACGTACGAATGGTGTGGTTTTTCTACACGTAGATAAAGACATTGAGATTGTCTTGCACTTAGAAGTAAGGCAATTGCTGGGTGAGTTAAATGGGCTGGGCCCAAAGATTTGACGTCTTCTGGGCTACCGAAGGGAACATAACTTATAGTCAAAAGTTGAATATAGTAATGACCAGTCGCGATTGTACAGAGTACAGTTTAGCCGATTTCAATTAACAAAAAGACGAAGCAAAAATGCAAAAGTGGAAAAACTGTTCCAGTGCTACTAGTAACAGCCTAATCCGACGTATTTTGTGACGAGAAATCGAATGGTGCAAACCGCGTTGCTCTCCGACCAATACTTTTGGCTGTAGTGACAATTGAATGATCTTTTATGTGATAATCACGTGCCCAGCAACGGCTCTTACTCCATGGAAACCAGGGAAATTTGCAATTTTTCAACAGCTGCCGATGCCTGGCTCAATTCCGCATCTTTTGGCACCTTACTGAAGTGGGTCTGTGGTCAGTTGTACTTTTTACAGCAGACTGTATCAAGTACCTTGTGGTTTTCACCTACAAATGGTGTGGTTTTTCTACACGTAGATAAAGACATTGAGATTGTCTTGCACTTAGAAGTAAGGCAATTGCTGGGTGAGTTAAATGGGCTTAGCCCAAAGATTTCAGGTCTTCTGGGCTACCGAAGGGCACATAACTTATAGTCAAAAGTTGAATATAGTAATGACCATTCGCGATTGTACAGAGTACAGTGTAGCCGATTTCAATTAACAAAAAGACCAGGCAAAAATGCAAAAGTGGACAAACTGTTCCAGTGCTGCTGGTAAGAGGCTAATCCGACGTATTTTGTGACGAGAAATCGAATGGTGCAAACCGCGTTGCTCTCCGACCAATACTTTTGGCTGTAGTGACAATTGAATGATCATTTATGTCATAATCACGCGCCCAGCAACGGCTCTTACTCCATGGAAACCAGGGAAATTTGCAATTTTTCAACAGCTGCCGATGCCTGGCTCAATTCCGCATCTTTTGGCACCTTACTGAAGTGGGTCAGTGTTCAGTTGTACTTTTTACAGCAGACTGTATCAAGTACCTTGTGTTTTTCACGTACAAATGGTGTGGTTTATCTACACGTAGATAAAGACATTGAGATTGTCTTGCACTTAGAAGTAAGGCAATTGCTGGGTGAGTTAAATGGGCTTGGCCCAAAGATTTGACGTCTTCTGGGCTACCGAAGGGCACATAACTTATAGTCAAAAGTTGAATATAGTAATGACCAGTCGCGATTGTACAGAGTACAGTGTAGCCGATTTCAATTAACAAAAAGACCAGGCAAAAATGCAAAAGTGGAAAAACTGTTCCAGTGCTACTAATAAGAGCCTAATCCGACGTATTTTGTGACGAGAAATCGAATGGTGCAAACCGCGTTGCTCTACGTCCAATACTTTTGGCTGTAGCGACAATTGATTGATCATTGATGTCATAATCACGTGCCCAGCAACGGCTCTTACTCCATGGAAACCAGGGATATTTGCAATTTTTCAACAGCTGCCGATGCCTCTCCCAATTCTCCATCTTTTGGCACCTTAAAATGTGGGTCAGTGTTTAGTTGTACTTTTTACAGCAGACTGTATCAAGTACCTTGTGTTTTTTATGTACAAATGGTCTGGTTTTTCTACACGTAGATAAAGACATTGAGATTGTCTTGGACTTAGAAGTAAGGCAATTGCTGGGTGAGTTAAATGGGCTTGGTCCGAAGATTTGACGTCTTCTGGGCTACCGAAGGGCACATAAATTATAGTTAAAAGTTGAATATAGTAATGACCAGTCGCGATTGTACAGAGTACCGTTTAGCCGATTTCAATTAACAAAAAGACCAAGCAAAAATGCAAAAGTGGAAAAACTGTTCCAGTGCTACTAGTAAGAGTCTAATCCGACGTATTTTGTGACGAGAAATCGAATGGTGCAATCCGCGTTGCTCTCCGACCAATACTTTTGGCTGTAGCGACAATTGAATGATCATTTATGTCATAATCACGTGCCCAGCAACGGCTCTTACTCCATGGAAACCAGGGATATTTGCAATTTTTCAACAGCTGCCGATGCCTGGCTCAATTCCGCATCTTTTGGCACCTTACTGAAGTGGGTTAGTGTTCAGTTGTACTTTTTACAGCAGACTGTATCAAGTACCTTGTGTTTTTTACGTACAAATGGTGTGGTTTTTCTACACGTAGATAAAGACATTGAGATTGTCTTGGACTTAGAAGTAAGGCAATTGCTGGGTGAGTTAAATGGGCTTAGCCCAAAGATTTGACGTCTTCTGGGCTACCGAAGGGCACATAACTTATAGTCAAAAGTTGAATATAGTAATGACTAGTCGCGATTGTACAGTGTACAGTTTAGCCGATTTCAATTAACAAAAAGACGAAGCAAAAATGCAAAAGTGGAAAAACTGTTCCAGTGCTGCTGGTAAGAGACTAATCCGACGTATTTTGTGACGAGAAATCGAATGGTGCAAACCGCGTTGCTCTCCGACCAATACTTTTGGCTGTAGCGACAATTGATTTATCATTGATGTCATAATCACGTGCCCAGCAACGGCTCTTACTCCATGGAAACCAGGGATATTTGCAATTTTTCAACAGCTGCCGATGCCTGTCCCAATTCTGCATCTTTTGGCACCTTAAAAATGTGGGTCAGTGTTTAGTTGTACTTTTTACAGCAGACTGTATCAAGTACCTTGTGTTTTTCACGTACAAATGGTGTGGTTTTTCTACACGTAGATAAAGACATTGAGATTGTCTTGGACTTAAAAGTAAGGCAATTGCTGGGTGAGTTAAATGGGCTTGGCCCAAAGATTTGACGTCTTCTGGGCTACCGAAGGGCACATAACTTATAGTCAAAAGTTGAATATAGTAATGACCAGTCGCGATTGTACAGAGTACAGTGTAGCCGATTTCAATTAACAAAAATACCAGGCAAAAATGCAAAAGTGGAAAAACTGTTCCAGTGCTACTAGTAAGAGCCTAATCCGACGTATTTTGTGACGAGAAATCGAATGGTGCAATCCGCGTTGCTCTCCGACCAATACTTTTGGCTGTAGTGACAATTGAATGATCATTTATGTCATAATCACGTGCCCAGCAACGGCTCTTACTCCATGGAAACCAGGGAAATTTGCAATTTTTCAACAGCTGCCGATGCCTGGCTCAATTCCGCATCTTTTGGCACCTTACTAAAGTGGGTTAATTTTCAGTTGTACTTTTTACAGCAGACTGTATCAAGTACCTTGTGTTTTTCACGTACAAATGGTGTGGTTTTTCTACACGTAGATAAAGACATTGAGATTGTCTTGCACTTAGAAGTAAGGCAATTGCTGGGTGAGTTAAATGGGCTTAGCCCAAAGATTTCAGGTCTTCTGGGCTACCGAAGGGCACATAACTTATAGTCAAAAGTTGAATATAGTAACGAGCAGTCGCGATTGTACAGAGTGCAGTGTAGCCGGTTTCAATTAACAAAAAGACCAGGCAAAAATGCAAAAGTGGAAAAACTGTTCCAGTGCTGCTGGTAAGAGGCTAATCCGACGTATTTTGTGACGAGAAATCGAATGGTGCAAACCGCGTTGCTCTCCGACCAATACTTTTGCCTGTAGTGACAATTGAATGATAATTTATGTCAAAATCACGTGCCCAGCAACGGCTCTTACTCCATGGAAACCAGGGATATTTGCAATTTTTCAACAGCTGCCGATGCCTGTCCCAATTCTGCATCTTTTGGCACCTTAAAAATGTGGGTCAGTGTTTAGTTGTACTTTTTACAGCAGACTGTATCAAGTACCTTGTGTTTTTCACGTACAAATGGTGTGGTTTTTCTACACGTAGATAAAGACATTGAGATTGTCTTGCACTTAGAAGTAAGGCAATTGCTGGGTGAGTTAAATGGGCTTGGCCCAAAGATTTGACGTCTTCTGGGCTACCGAAGGGCAGATAACTTATAGTCAAAAGTTGAATATAGTAATGACCAGTCGCGATTGTACAGAGTACAGTGTAGCAGATTTCAATTAACAAAAATACCAGGCAAAAATGCAAAAGTGGAAAAACTGTTCCAGTGCTACTAGTAAGAGCCTAATCCGACGTATTTTGTGACGAGAAATCGAATGGTGCAATCCGCGTTGCTCTCCGACCAATACTTTTGGCTGTAGTGACAATTGAATGATCATTTATGTCATAATCACGTGCCCAGCAACGGCTCTTACTCCATGGAAACCAGGGAAATTTGCAATTTTTCAACAGCTGCCGATGCCTGGCTCAATTCCGCATCTTTTGGCACCTTACTAAAGTGGGTTAATTTTCAGTTGTACTTTTTACAGCAGACTGTATCAAGTACCTTGTGTTTTTCACGTACAAATGGTGTGGTTTTTCTACACGTAGATAAAGACATTGAGATTGTCTTGCACTTAGAAGTAAGGCAATTGCTGGGTGAGTTAAATGGGCTTAGCCCAAAGATTTCAGGTCTTCTGGGCTACCGAAGGGCACATAACTTATAGTCAAAAGTTGAATATAGTAATGAGCAGTCGCGATTGTACAGAGTGCAGTGTAGCCGGTTTCAAATAACAAAAAGACCAGGCAAAAATGCAAAAGTGGAAAAACTGTTCCAGTGCTGCTGGTAAGAGGCTAATCCGACGCATTTTGTGACGACAAATCGAATGGTGCAAACCGCGTTGCTCTCCGACCAATACTTTTGCCTGTAGTGACAATTGAATGATAATTTATGTCAAAATCACGTGCCCAGCAACGGCTCTTACTCCATGGAAACCAGGGAAATTTGCAATTTTTCAACAGCTGCCGATGCCTGGCTCAATTCCGCATCTTTTGGCACCTTACTGAAGTGGGTCAGTGTTCAGTTGTACTTTTTACAGCAGACTGTATCAAGTACCTTGTGTTTTTTATGTACAAATGGTCTGGTTTTTCTACACGTAGATAAAGACATTGAGATTGTCTTGCACTTAGAAGTAAGGCAATTGCTGTGTGAGTTAAATGGGCCTAGCCCAAAGATTTCAGGTGTTCTGGGCTACCGAAGGGCACATAACTTATAGTCAAAAGTTGAATATAGTAATGACCAGTCGCGATTGTACAGAGTACAGTGTAGCCGATTTCAATTAACAAAAAGACCAGGCAAAAATGCAAAAGTGGAAAAACTGTTCCAGTGCTACTAGTAAGAGCCTAATCCGACGTATTTTGTGACGAGAAATCGAATGGTGCAATCCGCGTTGCTTTCCGACCAATACTTTTGCCTGTAGTGACAATTGAATGATCATTTATGTCATAATCACGTGCCCAGCAACGGCTCTTACTCCATGGAAACCAGGGAAATTTGCAATTTTTCAACAGCTGCCGATGCCTGGCTCAATTCCGCATCTTTTGGCACCTTATTCATGTGGGTCTGTGGTCAGTTGTACTTTTTACAGCAGACTGTATCAAGTACCTTGTGTTTTTTACGTACAAACAGTGTGTTTTTTCTACACGTAGATAAAGACATTGAGATTTTCTTGCACTTAGAAGTAAGGCAATTGCTGGGTGAGTTAAATGGGCTTAGCCCAAAGATTTCAGGTCTTCTGGGCTACCGAAGGGCACATAACTTATAGTCAAAAGTTGAATATAGTAATGACCAGTCGCGATTGTACAGAGTACAGTGTAGCCGATTTCAATTAACAAAAATACCAGGCAAAAATGCAAAAGTGGAAAAACTGTTCCAGTGCTACTAGTAAGAGCCTAATCCGACGTATTTTGTGACGAGAAATCGAATGGTGCAATCCGCGTTGCTCTCCGACCAATACTTTTGGCTGTAGTGACAATTGAATGATCATTTATGTCATAATCACGTGCCCAGCAACGGCTCTTACTCCATGGAAACCAGGGAAATTTGCAATTTTTCAACAGCTGCCGATGCCTGGCTCAATTCCGCATCTTTTGGCACCTTACTAAAGTGGGTTAATTTTCAGTTGTACTTTTTACAGCAGACTGTATCAAGTACCTTGTGTTTTTCACGTACAAATGGTGTGGTTTTTCTACACGTAGATAAAGACATTGAGATTGTCTTGGACTTAGAAGTAAGGCAATTGCTGGGTGAGTTAAATGGGCTTAGCCCAAAGATTTCAGGTCTTCTGGGCTACCGAAGGGCACATAACTTATAGTCAAAAGTTGAATATAGTAATGAGCAGTCGCGATTGTACAGAGTGCAGTGTAGCCGATTTCAATTAACAAAAAGACCAGGCAAAAATGCAAAAGTGGAAAAACTGTTCCAGTGCTGCTGGTAAGAGGCTAATCCGACGTATTTTGTGACGAGAAATCGAATGGTGCAAACCGTGTTGCTCTCCGACCAATACTTTTGGCTGTAGCGACAATTGATTTATCATTGATGTCATAATCACGTGCCCAGCAACGGCTCTTACTCCATGGAAACCAGGGATATTTGCAATTTTTCAACAGCTGCCGATGCCTGTCCCAATTCTGCATCTTTTGGCACCTTAAAAATGTGGGTCAGTGTTTAGTTGTACTTTTTACAGCAGACTGTATCAAGTACCTTGTGTTTTTCACGTACAAATGGTGTGGTTTTTCTACACGTAGATAAAGACATTGAGATTGTCTTGGACTTAAAAGTAAGGCAATTGCTGGTTGAGTTAAATGGGCTTGGCCCAAAGATTTGACGTCTTCTGGGCTACCGAAGGGCACATAACTTATAGTCAAAAGTTGAATATAGTAATGACCAGTCGCGATTGTACAGAGTACAGTGTAGCCGATTTCAATTAACAAAAATACCAGGCAAAAATGCAAAAGTGGAAAAACTGTTCCAGTGCTACTAGTAAGAGCCTAATCCGACGTATTTTGTGACGAGAAATCGAATGGTGCAATCCGCGTTGCTCTCCGACCAATACTTTTGGCTGTAGTGACAATTGAATGATCATTTATGTCATAATCACGTGCCCAGCAACGGCTCTTACTCCATGGAAACCAGGGAAATTTGCAATTTTTCAACAGCTGCCGATGCCTGGCTCAATTCCGCATCTTTTGGCACCTTACTAAAGTGGGTTAATTTTCAGTTGTACTTTTTACAGCAGACTGTATCAAGTACCTTGTGTTTTTCACGTACAAATGGTGTGGTTTTTCTACACGTAGATAAAGACATTGAGATTGTCTTGCACTTAGAAGTAAGGCAATTGCTGGGTGAGTTAAATGGGCTTAGCCCAAAGATTTCAGGTCTTCTGGGCTACCGAAGGGCACATAACTTATAGTCAAAAGTTGAATATAGTAACGAGCAGTCGCGATTGTACAGAGTGCAGTGTAGCCGGTTTCAATTAACAAAAAGACCAGGCAAAAATGCAAAAGTGGAAAAACTGTTCCAGTGCTGCTGGTAAGAGGCTAATCCGACGTATTTTGTGACGACAAATCGAATGGTGCAAACCGCGTTGCTCTCCGACCAATACTTTTGCCTGTAGTGACAATTGAATGATAATTTATGTCAAAATCACGTGCCCAGCAACGGCTCTTACTCCATGGAAACCAGGGATATTTGCAATTTTTCAACAGCTGCCGATGCCTGTCCCAATTCTGCATCTTTTGGCACCTTAAAAATGTGGGTCAGTGTTTAGTTGTACTTTTTACAGCAGACTGTATCAAGTACCTTGTGTTTTTCACGTACAAATGGTGTGGTTTTTCTACACGTAGATAAAGACATTGAGATTGTCTTGCACTTAGAAGTAAGGCAATTGCTGGGTGAGTTAAATGGGCTTGGCCCAAAGATTTGACGTCTTCTGGGCTACCGAAGGGCAGATAACTTATAGTCAAAAGTTGAATATAGTAATGACCAGTCGCGATTGTACAGAGTACAGTGTAGCCGATTTCAATTAACAAAAATATCAGGCAAAAATGCAAAAGTGGAAAAACTGTTCCAGTGCTACTAGTAAGAGCCTAATCCGACGTATTTTGTGACGAGAAATCGAATGGTGCAATCCGCGTTGCTCTCCGACCAATACTTTTGGCTGTAGTGACAATTGAATGATCATTTATGTCATAATCACGTGCCCAGCAACGGCTCTTACTCCATGGAAACCAGGGAAATTTGCAATTTTTCAACAGCTGCCGATGCCTGGCTCAATTCCGCATCTTTTGGCACCTTACTAAAGTGGGTTAATTTTCAGTTGTACTTTTTACAGCAGACTGTATCAAGTACCTTGTGTTTTTCACGTACAAATGGTGTGGTTTTTCTACACGTAGATAAAGACATTGAGATTGTCTTGCACTTAGAAGTAAGGCAATTGCTGGGTGAGTTAAATGGGCTTAGCCCAAAGATTTCAGGTCTTCTGGGCTACCGAAGGGCACATAACTTATAGTCAAAAGTTGAATATAGTAATGACCAGTCGCGATTGTACAGAGTGCAGTGTAGCCGGTTTCAAATAACAAAAAGACCAGGCAAAAATGTAAAAGTGGAAAAACTGTTCCAGTGCTGCTGGTAAGAGGCTAATCCGACGCATTTTGTGACGACAAATCGAATGGTGCAAACCGCGTTGCTCTCCGACCAATACTTTTGCCTGTAGTGACAATTGAATGATAATTTATGTCAAAATCACGTGCCCAGCAACGGCTCTTACTCCATGGAAACCAGGGAAATTTGCAATTTTTCAACAGCTGCCGATGCCTGGCTCAATTCCGCATCTTTTGGCACCTTACTGAAGTGGGTCAGTGTTCAGTTGTACTTTTTACAGCAGACTGTATCAAGTACCTTGTGTTTTTTATGTACAAATGGTGTGGTTTTTCTACACGTAGATAAAGACATTGAGATTGTCTTGCACTTAGAAGTAAGGCAATTGCTGGGTGAGTTAAATGGGCCTAGCCCAAAGATTTCAGGTGTTCTGGGCTACCGAAGGGCACATAACTTATAGTCAAAAGTTGAATATAGTAATGACCAGTCGCGATTGTACAGAGTACAGTGTAGCCGATTTCAATTAACAAAAAGACCAGGCAAAAATGCAAAAGTGGAAAAACTGTTCCAGTGCTACTAGTAAGAGCCTAATCCGACGTATTTTGTGACGAGAAATCGAATGGTGCAATCCGCGTTGCTCTCCGACCAATACTTTTGCCTGTAGTGACAATTGAATGATCATTTATGTCATAATCACGTGCCCAGCAACGGCTCTTACTCCATGGAAACCAGGGAAATTTGCAATTTTTCAACAGCTGCCGATGCCTGGCTCAATTCCGCATCTTTTGGCACCTTATTCATGTGGGTCTGTGGTCAGTTGTACTTTTTACAGCAGACTGTATCAAGTACCTTGTGTTTTCTACGTACAAATAGTGTGGTTTTTCTACACGTAGATAAAGACATTGAGATTTTCTTGCACTTAGAAGTAAGGCAATTGCTGGGTGAGTTAAATGGGCTTAGCCCAAAGATTTCAGGTCTTCTGGGCTACCGAAGGGCACATAACTTATAGTCAAAAGTTGAATATAGTAATGACCAGTCGCGATTGTACAGAGTACAGTGTAGCCGATTTCAATTAACAAAAAGACCAGGCAAAAATGCAAAAGTGGAAAAACTGTTCCAGTGCTACTAGTAAGAGCCTAATCCGACGTATTTTGTGACGAGAAATCGAATGGTGCAATCCGCGTTGCTCTCCGACCAATACTTTTGGCTGTAGTGACAATTGAATGATCATTTATGTCATAATCACGTGCCCAGCAACGGCTCTTACTCCATGGAAACCAGGGAAATTTGCAATTTTTCAACAGCTGCCGATGCCTGGCTCAATTCCGCATCTTTTGGCACCTTACTGAAGTGGGTCAGTGTTCAGTTGTACTTTTTACAGCAGACTGTATCAAGTACCTTGTGTTTTTCACGTACAAATGGTGTGGTTTTTCTACACGTAGATAAAGACATTGAGATTGTCTTGCACTTAGAAGTAAGGCAATTGCTGGGTGAGTTAAATGGGCTTAGCCCAAAGATTTCAGGTCTTCTGGGCTACCGAAGGGCACATAACTTATAGTCAAAAGTTGAATATAGTAATGACCAGTCGCGATTGTACAGAGTGCAGTGTAGCCGGTTTCAATTAACAAAAAGACCAGGCAAAAATGCAAAAGTGGAAAAACTGTTCCAGTGCTGCTGGTAAGAGGCTAATCCGACGTATTTTGTGAAGAGAAATCGAATGATGCAAACCGCGTTACTCTCCGACCAATACTTTTGCCTGTAGTGACAATTGAATGATCATTTATGTCATAATCACGTGCCCAGCAACGGCTCTTACTCCATGGAAACCAGGGATATTTGCAATTTTTTAACAGCTGCCGATGCCTGGCCCAATTCCGCATCTTTTGGCATCTTATAGATGTGGGTCAGTGTTTATTTGTACTTTTTACAGCAGACTGTATCAAGTACCTTGTGTTTTTTATGTACAAATGGTCTGGTTTTTCTACACGTAGATAAAGACATTGAGATTGTCTTGGACTTAGAAGTAAGACAATTGCTGGGTGAGTTAAATGGGCTTAGCCGAAAGATTTGACGTCTTCTGGGCTACCGAAGGGCACATAACTTATAGTCAAAAGTTGAATATAGTAATGACCAGTCGCGATTGTACAGAGTGCAGTGTAGCCGGTTTCAATTAACAAAAAGACCAGGCAAAAATGCAAAAGTGGAAAAACTGTTCAGTGCTGCTGGTAAGAGGCTAATCCGACGTATTTTGTGACGACAAATCGAATGGTGCAAACCGCGTGCTCTCCGACCAATACTTTTGCCTGTAGTGACAATTGAATGATCATTTATGTCATAATCACGTGCCCAGCAACGGCTCTTACTCCATGGAAATCAGGGAAATTTGCAATTTTTCAACAGCTGCCGATGCCTGGCTCAATTCGCATCTTTTGGCACCTTATTCATGTGGGTCTGTGGTCAGTTGACTTTTTTACAGCAGACTGTATCAAGTACCTTGTGTTTTTTCACGTACAAATGGTGTGGTTTTTCTCACACGTAGATAAAGACATTGAGATTGTCTTGCACTTAGAAGTAAGGCAATTGATGGGTGAGTTAAATGGGCTTAGCCCAAAGATTTCAGGTCTTCTGGGCTACCGAAGGGCACATAACTTATAGTCAAAAGTTGAATATAGTAATGACCAGTCGCGATTGTACAGAGTGCAGTGTAGCCGGTTTCAAATAACAAAAAGACCAGGCAAAAATGCAAAAGTGGAAAAACTGTTCCAGTGCTGCTGGTAAGAGGCTAATCCGACGCATTTTGTGACGACAAATCGAATGGTGCAAACCGCGTTGCTCTCCGAGCAATACTTTTGCCTGTAGTGACAATTGAATGATAATTTATGTCAAAATCACGTGCCCAGCAACGGCTCTTACTCCATGGAAACCAGGGAAATTTGCAATTTTTCAACAGCTGCCGATGCCTGGCTCAATTCCGCATCTTTTGGCACCTTACTGAAGTGGGTCAGTGTTCAGTTGTACTTTTTACAGCAGACTGTATCAAGTACCTTGTGTTTTTTATGTACAAATGGTCTGGTTTTTCTACACGTAGATAAAGACATTGAGATTGTCTTGCACTTAGAAGTAAGGCAATTGCTGGGTGAGTTAAATGGGCCTAGCCCAAAGATTTCAGGTCTTCTGGGCTACCGAAGGGCACATAACTTATAGTCAAAAGTTGAATATAGTAATGACCAGTCGCGATTGTACAGAGTACAGTGTAGCCGATTTCAATTAACAAAAATACCAGGCAAAAATGCAAAAGTGGAAAAACTGTTCCAGTGCTACTAGTAAGAGCCTAATCCGACGTATTTTGTGACGAGAAATCGAATGGTGCAATCCGCGTTGCTCTCCGACCAATACTTTTGCCTGTAGTGACAATTGAATGATCATTTATGTCATAATCACGTGCCCAGCAACGGCTCTTACTCCATGGAAACCAGGGAAATTTGCAATTTTTCAACAGCTGCCGATGCCTGGCTCAATTCCGCATCTTTTGGCACCTTATTCATGTGGGTCTGTGGTCAGTTGTACTTTTTACAGCAGACTGTATCAAGTACCTTGTGTTTTTTACGTACAAATAGTGTGGTTTTTCTACACGTAGATAAAGACATTGAGATTTTCTTGCACTTAGAAGTAAGGCAATTGCTGGGTGAGTTAAATGGGCTTAGCCCAAAGATTTCAGGTCTTCTGGGCTACCGAAGGGCACATAACTTATAGTCAAAAGTTGAATATAGTAATGACCAGTCGCGATTGTACAGAGTACAGTGTAGCCGATTTCAATTAACAAAAATACCAGGCAAAAATGCAAAAGTGGAAAAACTGTTCCAGTGCTACTAGTAAGAGCCTAATCCGACGTATTTTGTGACGAGAAATCGAATGGTGCAATCCGCGTTGCTCTCCGACCAATACTTTTGGCTGTAGTGACAATTGAATGATCATTTATGTCATAATCACGTGCCCAGCAACGGCTCTTACTCCATGGAAACCAGGGAAATTTGCAATTTTTCAACAGCTGCCGATGCCTGGCTCAATTCCGCATCTTTTGGCACCTTACTAAAGTGGGTTAATTTTCAGTTGTACTTTTTACAGCAGACTGTATCAAGTACCTTGTGTTTTTCACGTACAAATGGTGTGGTTTTTCTACACGTAGATAAAGACATTGAGATTGTCTTGCACTTAGAAGTAAGGCAATTGCTGGGTGAGTTAAATGGGCTTAGCCCAAAGATTTCAGGTCTTCTGGGCTACCGAAGGGCACATAACTTATAGTCAAAAGTTGAATATAGTAATGAGCAGTCGCGATTGTACAGAGTGCAGTGTAGCCGGTTTCAAATAACAAAAAGACCAGGCAAAAATGCAAAAGTGGAAAAACTGTTCCAGTGCTGCTGGTAAGAGGCTAATCCGACGCATTTTGTGACGACAAATCGAATGGTGCAAACCGCGTTGCTCTCCGAGCAATACTTTTGCCTGTAGTGACAATTGAATGATCATTTATGTCATAATCACGTGCCCAGCAACGGCTCTTACTCCATGGAAACCAGGGAAATTTGCAATTTTTCAACAGCTGCCGATGCCTGGCTCAATTCCGCATCTTTTTTCACCTTATTCATGTGGGTCTGTGGTCAGTTGTACTTTTTACAGCAGACTGTATCAAGTACCTTGTGTTTTTTACGTACAAATAGTGTGGTTTTTCTACACGTAGATAAAGACATTGAGATTTTCTTGCACTTAGAAGTAAGGCAATTGCTGGGTGAGTTAAATGGGCTTAGCCCAAAGATTTCAGGTCTTCTGGGCTACCGAAGGGCACATAACTTATAGTCAAAAGTTGAATATAGTAATGACCAGTCGCGATTGTACAGAGTACAGTGTAGCCGATTTCAATTAACAAAAATACCAGGCAAAAATGCAAAAGTGGAAAAACTGTTCCAGTGCTACTAGTAAGAGCCTAATCCGACGTATTTTGTGACGAGAAATCGAATGGTGCAATCCGCGTTGCTCTCCGACCAATACTTTTGGCTGTAGTGACAATTGAATGATCATTTATGTCATAATCACGTGCCCAGCAACGGCTCTTACTCCATGGAAACCAGGGAAATTTGCAATTTTTCAACAGCTGCCGATGCCTGGCTCAATTCCGCATCTTTTGGCACCTTACTAAAGTGGGTTAATTTTCAGTTGTACTTTTTACAGCAGACTGTATCAAGTACCTTGTGTTTTTCACGTACAAATGGTGTGGTTTTTCTACACGTAGATAAAGACATTGAGATTGTCTTGCACTTAGAAGTAAGGCAATTGCTGGGTGAGTTAAATGGGCTTAGCCCAAAGATTTCAGGTCTTCTGGGCTACCGAAGGGCACATAACTTATAGTCAAAAGTTGAATATAGTAATGACCAGTCGCGATTGTACAGAGTGCAGTGTAGCCGGTTTCAAATAACAAAAAGACCAGGCAAAAATGCAAAAGTGGAAAAACTGTTCCAGTGCTGCTGGTAAGAGGCTAATCCGACGCATTTTGTGACGACAAATCGAATGGTGCAAACCGCGTTGCTCTCCGAGCAATACTTTTGCCTGTAGTGACAATTGAATGATAATTTATGTCAAAATCACGTGCCCAGCAACGGCTCTTACTCCATGGAAACCAGGGAAATTTGCAATTTTTCAACAGCTGCCGATGCCTGGCTCAATTCCGCATCTTTTGGCACCTTACTGAAGTGGGTCAGTGTTCAGTTGTACTTTTTACAGCAGACTGTATCAAGTACCTTGTGTTTTTTATGTACAAATGGTCTGGTTTTTCTACACGTAGATAAAGACATTGAGATTGTCTTGCACTTAGAAGTAAGGCAATTGCTGGGTGAGTTAAATGGGCTTGGCCCAAAGATTTCAGGTCTTCTGGGCTACCGAAGGGCACATAACTTATAGTCAAAAGTTGAATATAGTAATGACCAGTCGCGATTGTACAGAGTACAGTGTAGCCGATTTCAATTAACAAAAATACCAGGCAAAAATGCAAAAGTGGAAAAACTGTTCCAGTGCTACTAGTAAGAGCCTAATCCGACGTATTTTGTGACGAGAAATCGAATGGTGCAATCCGCGTTGCTCTCCGACCAATACTTTTGCCTGTAGTGACAATTGAATGATCATTTATGTCATAATCACGTGCCCAGCAACGGCTCTTACTCCATGGAAACCAGGGAAATTTGCAATTTTTCAACAGCTGCCGATGCCTGGCTCAATTCCGCATCTTTTGGCACCTTATTCATGTGGGTCTGTGGTCAGTTGTACTTTTTACAGCAGACTGTATCAAGTACCTTGTGTTTTTTACGTACAAATAGTGTGGTTTTTCTACACGTAGATAAAGACATTGAGATTGTCTTGCACTTAGAAGTAAGGCAATTGCTGGGTGAGTTAAATGGGCTTAGCCCAAAGATTTCAGGTCTTCTGGGCTACCGAAGGGCACATAACTTATAGTCAAAAGTTGAATATAGTAATGACCAGTCGCGATTGTACAGAGTACAGTGTAGCCGATTTCAATTAACAAAAATACCAGGCAAAAATGCAAAAGTGGAAAAACTGTTCCAGTGCTACTAGTAAGAGCCTAATCCGACGTATTTTGTGACGAGAAATCGAATGGTGCAATCCGCGTTGCTCTCCGACCAATACTTTTGGCTGTAGTGACAATTGAATGATCATTTATGTCATAATCACGTGCCCAGCAACGGCTCTTACTCCATGGAAACCAGGGAAATTTGCAATTTTTCAACAGCTGCCGATGCCTGGCTCAATTCCGCATCTTTTGGCACCTTACTAAAGTGGGTTAATTTTCAGTTGTACTTTTTACAGCAGACTGTATCAAGTACCTTGTGTTTTTCACGTACAAATGGTGTGGTTTTTCTACACGTAGATAAAGACATTGAGATTGTCTTGCACTTAGAAGTAAGGCAATTGCTGGGTGAGTTAAATGGGCTTAGCCCAAAGATTTCAGGTCTTCTGGGCTACCGAAGGGCACATAACTTATAGTCAAAAGTTGAATATAGTAATGAGCAGTCGCGATTGTACAGAGTGCAGTGTAGCCGATTTCAATTAACAAAAAGACCAGGCAAAAATGCAAAAGTGGAAAAACTGTTCCAGTGCTGCTGGTAAGAGGCTAATCCGACGTATTTTGTGACGAGAAATCGAATGGTGCAAACCGTGTTGCTCTCCGACCAATACTTTTGGCTGTAGTGACAATTGAATGATCATTTATGTCATAATCACGTGCCCAGCAACGGCTCTTACTCCATGGAAATCAGGGAAATTTGCAATTTTTCAACAGCTGCCGATGCCTGGCTCAATTCCGCATCTTTTGGCACCTTACTGAAGTGGGTCAGTGTTCAGTTGTACTTTTTACAGCATACTGTATCAAGTACCTTGTGGTTTTCACGTACAAATGGTGTGGTTTTTCTACACGTAGATAAAGACATTGAAATTGTCTTGGACTTAGAAGTAAGACAATTGCTGGGTGAGTTAAATGGGCTTGGCCCAAAGATTTCAGGTCTTCTGGGCTACCGAAGGGCACATAACTTATAGTCAAAAGTTGAAAATAGTAATGACTAGTCGCGATTGTACAGAGTACAGTGTAGCCGATTTCAATTAACAAAAAGACCAGGCAAAAATGCAAAAGTGGAAAAACTGTTCCAGTGCTACTAGTAAGAGTCTAATCCGACGTATTTTGTGACGAGAAATCGAATGATGCAAACCGCGTTGCTCTCCGACCAATACTTTTGGCTGTAGCGACAGATCAATGATCATTGATGTCATAATCACGTGCCGAGCAACGGCTCTTACTCCATGGAAACCAGGGATATTTGCAATTTTTCAACAGCTGCCGATACCTGGCTCAATTCCGCATCTTTTGGCACCTTACTGAAGTGGGTCAGTGTTCAGTTGTACTTTTTACAGCAGACTGTATCAAGTACCTTGTGTTTTTCACGTACAAATGGTGTGGTTTTTCTACACGTAGATAAAGACATTGAGATTGTCTTGCACTTAGAAGTAAGGCAATTGCTGGGTGAGTTAAATGGGCTTAGCCCAAAGATTTCAGGTCTTCTGGGCTACCGAAGGGCACATAACTTATAGTCAAAAGTTGAATATAGTAATGACCAGTCGCGATTGTACAGAGTGCAGTGTAGCCGGTTTCAATTAACAAAAAGACCAGGCAAAAATGCAAAAGTGGAAAAACTGTTCCAGTGCTGCTGGTAAGAGGCTAATCCGACGTATTTTGTGAAGAGAAATCGAATGATGCAAACCGCGTTACTCTCCGACCAATACTTTTGCCTGTAGTGACAATTGAATGATCATTTATGTCATAATCACGTGCCCAGCAACGGCTCTTACTCCATGGAAACCAGGGATATTTGCAATTTTTTAACAGCTGCCGATGCCTGGCCCAATTCCGCATCTTTTGGCATCTTATAGATGTGGGTCAGTGTTTATTTGTACTTTTTACAGCAGACTGTATCAAGTACCTTGTGTTTTTTATGTACAAATGGTCTGGTTTTTCTACACGTAGATAAAGACATTGAGATTGTCTTGGACTTAGAAGTAAGACAATTGCTGGGTGAGTTAAATGGGCTTAGCCCAAAGATTTGACGTCTTCTGGGTTACCGAAGGGCACATAACTTATAGTCAAAAGTTGAATATAGTAATGACCAGTCGCGATTGTACAGAGTGCAGTGTAGCCGGTTTCAATTAACAAAAAGACCAGGCAAAAATGCAAAAGTGGAAAAACTGTTCCAGTGCTACTAGTAAGAGGCTAATCCGACGTATTTTGTGACGACAAATCGAATGGTGCAAACCGCGTTGCTCTCCGACCAATACTTTTGCCTGTAGTGACAATTGAATGATCATTTATGTCATAATCACGTGCCCAGCAACGGCTCTTACTCCATGGAAATCAGGGAAATTTGCAATTTTTCAACAGCTGCCGATGCCTGGCTCAATTCCGCATCTTTTGGCACCTTATTCATGTGGGTCTGTGGTCAGTTGACTTTTTTTACAGCAGACTGTATCAAGTACCTTGTGTTTTTCACGTACAAATGGTGTGGTTTTTCTACACGTAGATAAAGACATTGAGATTGTCTTGCACTTAGAAGTAAGGCAATTGCTGGGTGAGTTAAATGGTCTTGGCCCAAAGATTTCAGGTCTTCTGGGCTACCGAAAGGCACATAACTTATAGTCAAAAGTTGAATATAGTAATGACCAGTCGCGATTGTACAGAGTGCAGTGTAGCCGGTTTCAATTAACAAAAAGACCAGGCAAAAATGCAAAAGTGGAAAAACTGTTCCAGTGCTGCTGGTAAGAGGCTAATCCGACGTATTTTGTGAAGAGAAATCGAATGATGCAAACCGCGTTACTCTCCGACCAATACTTTTGCCTGTAGTGACAATTGAATGATCATTTATGTCATAATCACGTGCCCAGCAACGGCTCTTACTCCATGGAAACCAGGGATATTTGCAATTTTTTAACAGCTGCCGATGCCTGTCCCAATTCCGCATCTTTTGGCATCTTATAGATGTGGGTCAGTGTTTATTTGTACTTTTTACAGCAGACTGTATCAAGTACCTTGTGTTTTTTATGTACAAATGGTCTGGTTTTTCTACACGTAGATAAAGACATTGAGATTGTTTTGGACTTAGAAGTAAGACAATTGCTGGGTGAGTTAAATGGGCTTAGCCGAAAGATTTGACGTCTTCTGGGCTACCGAAGGGCACATAACTTATAGTCAAAAGTTGAATATAGTAATGACCAGTCGCGATTGTACAGAGTGCAGTGTAGCCGGTTTCAATTAACAAAAAGACCAGGCAAAAATGCAAAAGTGGAAAAACTGTTCCAGTGCTACTAGTAAGAGGCTAATCCGACGTATTTTGTGACGACAAATCGAATGGTGCAAACCGCGTTGCTCTCCGACCAATACTTTTGCCTGTAGTGACAATTGAATGATCATTTATGTCATAATCACGTGCCCAGCAACGGCTCTTACTCCATGGAAATCAGGGAAATTTGCAATTTTTCAACAGCTGCCGATGCCTGGCTCAATTCCGCATCTTTTGGCACCTTATTCATGTGGGTCTGTGGTCAGTTGACTTTTTTTACAGCAGACTGTATCAAGTACCTTGTGGTTTTCACGTACAAATGGTGTGGTTTTTCTACACGTAGATAAAGACATTGAGATTGTCTTGCACTTAGAAGTAAGGCAATTGCTGGGTGAGTTAAATGGGCTTAGCCCAAAGATTTCAGGTCTTCTGGGCTACCGAAAGGCACATAACTTATAGTCAAAAGTTGAATATAGTAATGACCAGTCGCGATTGTACAGAGTACAGTGTAGCCGATTTCAATTAACAAAAAGTCCAGGCAAAAATGCAAAAGTGGAAAAACTGTTCCTGTGCTGCTGGTAAGAGGCTAATCCGACGTATTATGTGACGAGAAATCGAATGGTGCAAACCGCGTTGCTTTCCGACCAATACTTTTGGCTGTAGTGACAATTGAATGATCATTTATGTCATAATCACGTGCCCAGCAACGGCTCTTACTCCATGGAAACCAGGGAAATTTGCAATTTTTCAACAGCTGCCGATGCCTGGCTCAATTCCGCATCTTTTGGCACCTTATTCATGTGGGTCTGTGGTCAGTTGTACTTTTTACAGCAGACTGTATCAAGTACCTTTTGTTTTTCACGTACAAATGGTCTGGTTTTTCTACACGTAGATAAAGACATTGAGATTGTCTTGCACTTAGAAGAAAGGCAATTGCTGGGTGAGTTAAATGGGCTTAGCCCAAAGATTTCAGGTCTTCTGGGCTACCGAAGGGCACATAACTTATAGTCAAAAGTTGAATATAGTAATGACCAGTCGCGATTGTACAGAGTACAGTGTAGCCGATTTCAATTAACAAAAAGACCAGGTAAAAATGCAAAAGTGGAAAAACTGTTCCAGTGCTGCTGGCAAGAGGCTAATCCGACGTATTATGTGACGAGAAATCGAATGGTGCAAACCGCGTTGCTCTCCGACCAATACTTTTGGCTGTAGTGACAATTGAATGATCATTTATGTCATAATCACGTGCCCAGCAACGGCTCTTACTCCATGGAAACCAGGGAAATTTGCCATTTTTTCAACAGCTGCCGATGCCTGGCTCAATTCCGCATCTTTTGGCACCTTACTGAAGTGGGTCAGTGTTCAGTTGTACTTTTTACAGCAGACTGTATCAAGTACCTTGTGGTTTTCACGTACAAATGGTGTGGTTTTTCTACACGTAGATAAAGACATTGAGATTGTCTTGCACTTAGAAGTAAGGCAATTGCTGGGTGAGTTAAATGGGCTTGGCCCAAAGATTTGACGTCTTCTGGGCTACCGAAGGGCACATAACTTATAGTCAAAAGTTGAATATAGTAATGACCAGTCGCGATTGTACAGAGTACAGTTTAGCCGATTTCAATTAACAAAAAGACGAAGCAAAAATGCAAAAGTGGAAAAACTGTTCCAGTGCTACTAGTAAGAGGCTAATCCGACGTATTTTGTGACGAGAAATCGAATGGTGGAAACCGCGCTGCTCTCCGACCAATACTTTTGGCTGTAGTGACAATTGAATGATCATTTATGTCATAATCACGTGCCCAGCAACGGCTCTTACTCCATGGAAACCAGGGAAATTTGCAATTTTTCAACAGCTGCCGATGCCTGGCTCAATTCCGCATCTTTTGGCACCTTACTGAAGTGGGTCTGTGGTCAGTTGTACTTTTTACAGCAGACTGTATCAAGTACCTTGTGTTTTTCACGTACAAATGGTGTGGTTTTTCTACACGTAGATAAAGACATTGAGATTGTCTTGCACTTAGAAGTAAGGCAATTGCTGGGTGAGTTAAATGGGCTTAGCCCAAAGATTTCAGGTCTTCTGGGTTACCGAAGGGCACAAAACTTATAGTCAAAAGTTGAATATAGTAATGACCAGTCGCGATTGTACAGAGTACAGTGTAGCCGATTTCAATTAACAAAAAGACCAGGTAAAAATGCAAAAGTGGAAAAACTGTTCCCGTGCTGCTGGTAAGAGGCTAATCCAACGTATTATGTGACGAGAAATCGAATGGTGCAAACCGCGTTGCTCTCCGACCAATACTTTTGGCTGTAGTGACAATTGAATGATCATTTATGTCATAATCACGTGCCCAGCAACGGCCCTTACTCCATGGAAACCAGGGAAATTTGCAATTTTTCAACAGCTGCCGATGCCTGGCTCAATTCCGCATCTTTTGGCACCTTACTGAAGTGGGTCAGTGTTCAGTTGTACTTTTTACAGCAGACTGTATCAAGTACCTTGTGGTTTTCACGTACAAATGGTGTGGTTTTTCTACACGTAGATAAAGACATTGAGATTGTCTTGCACTTAGAAGTAAGGCAATTGCTGGATGAGTTAAATGGGCTTGGCCCAAAGATTTGACGTCTTCTGGGCTACCGAAGGGCACATAACTTATAGTCAAAAGTTGAATATAGTAATGACCAGTCGCGATTGTACAGAGTGCAGTGTAGCCGATTTCAATTAACAAAAAGACCAGGCAAAAATGCAAAAGTGCAAAAAACTGTTCCAGTGCTACTGGTAAGAGGCTAATCCGACGTATTTTGTGACGACAAATCGAATGGTGCAAACCACGTTGCTCTCCGACCAACACTTTTGCCTGTAGTGACAATTGAATGATCATTTATGTCATAATCACGTGCCCAGCAACGGCTCTTACTCCATGGAAACCAGGGAAATTTGCAATTTTTCAACAGCTGCCGATGCCTGGCTCAATTCCGCATCTTTTTTCACCTTATTCATGTGGGTCTGTGGTCAGTTGTACTTTTTACAGCAGACTGTATCAAGTACCTTGTGTTTTTCACGTACAAATGGTGTGGTTTTTCTACACGTAGATAAAGACATTGAGATTGTCTTGCACTTAGAAGAAAGGCAATTGCTGGGTGAGTTAAATGGGCTTAGCCCAAAGATTTGACGTCTTCTTGGCTACCGAAGGGCACATAACTTATAGTCAAAAGTTGAATATAGTAATGACCAGTCGCGATTGTACAGAGTACAGTGTAGCCGATTTCAATTAACAAAAAGACGAAGCAAAAATGCAAAAGTGGAAAAACTGTTCCAGTGCTACTAGTAAGAGGCCAATCCGACGTATTTTGTGGCGAGAAATCGAATGGTGCAAACCGCAATGCTCTCCGACCAATACTTTTGGCTGTAGCGACAGATCAATGATCATTGATGTCATAATCACGTGCCCAGCAACGGCTCTTACTCCATGGAAACCAGGGAAATTTGCAATTTTTCAACAGCTGCCGATGCCTGGCTCAATTCCGCATCTTTTGGCACCTTACTGAAGTGGGTCAGTGTTCAGTTGTATTTTTTACAGCAGACTGTATCAAGTACCTTGTGTTTTTCACGTACAAATGCTGTGGTTTTTCTACACGTAGATAAAGACATTGAGATTGTCTTGCACTTAGAAGAAAGGCAATTGCTGGGTGAGTTAAATGGGCTTAGCCCAAAGATTTCAGGTCTTCTGGGCTACCGAAGGGCACATAACTTATAGTCAAAAGTTAAAAATATAGTAATGACCAGTCGCGATTGTACAGAGTACAGTGTAGCCGATTTCAATTAACAAAAAGACTAGGTAAAAATGCAAAAGTGGAAAAACTGTTTCAGTGCTGCAGGTAAGAGGCTAATCCGACGTATTATGTGACGAGAAATCGAATGGTGCAAACCGCGTTGCTTTCCGACCAATACTTTTGGCTGTAGTGACAATTGAATGATCATTTATGTCATAATCACGTGCCCAGCAACGGCTCTTACTCCATGGAAACCAGGGAAATTTGCAATTTTTCAACAGCTGCCGATGCCTGGCTCAATTCCGCATCTTTTGGCACCTTACTGAAGTGGGTCAGTGTTCAGTTGTACTTTTTACAGCAGACTGTATCAAGTACCTTGTGGTTTTCACGTACAAATGGTGTGGTTTTTCTACACGTAGATAAAGACATTGAGATTGTCTTGCACTTAGAAGTAAGGCAATTGCTGGGTGAGTTAAATGGGCTTGGCCCAAAGATTTGACGTCTTCTGGGTTACCGAAGGGCACAAAACTTATAGTCAAAAGTTGAATATAGTAATGACCAGTCGCGATTGTACAGAGTACAGTGTAGCCGATTTCAATTAACAAAAAGACCAGGTAAAAATGCAAAAGTGGAAAAACTGTTCCCGTGCTGCTGGTAAGAGGCTAATCCAACGTATTATGTGACGAGAAATCGAATGGTGCAAACCGCGTTGCTCTCCGACCAATACTTTTGGCTGTAGTGACAATTGAATGATCATTTATGTCATAATCACGGGCCCAGCAACGGCCCTTACTCCATGGAAACCAGGGAAATTTGCAATTTTTCAACAGCTGCCGATGCCTGGCTCAATTCCGCATCTTTTGGCACCTTACTGAAGTGGGTCAGTGTTCAGTTGTACTTTTTACAGCAGACTGTATCAAGTACCTTGTGGTTTTCACGTACAAATGGTGTGGTTTTTCTACACGTAGATAAAGACATTGAGATTGTCTTGCACTTAGAAGTAAAGCAATTGCTGGACGAGTTAAATGGGCTTGGCCCAAAGATTTGACGTCTTCTGGGCTACCGAAGGGCACATAACTTATAGTCAAAAGTTGAATATAGTAATGACCAGTCGCGATTGTACAGAGTGCAGTGTAGCCGATTTCAATTAACAAAAAGACCAGGCAAAAATGCAAAAGTGCAAAAAACTGTTCCAGTGCTACTGGTAAGAGGCTAATCCGACGTATTTTGTGACGACAAATCGAATGGTGCAAACCACGTTGCTCTCCGACCAACACTTTTGCCTGTAGTGACAATTGAATGATCATTTATGTCATAATCACGTGCCCAGCAACGGCTCTTACTCCATGGAAACCAGGGAAATTTGCAATTTTTCAACAGCTGCCGATGCCTGGCTCAATTCCGCATCTTTTTTCACCTTATTCATGTGGGTCTGTGGTCAGTTGTACTTTTTACAGCAGACTGTATCAAGTACCTTGTGTTTTTCACGTACAAATGGTGTGGTTTTTCTACACGTAGATAAAGACATTGAGATTGTCTTGCACTTAGAAGAAAGGCAATTGCTGGGTGAGTTAAATGGGCTTAGCCCAAAGATTTGACGTCTTCTTGGCTACCGAAGGGCACATAACTTATAGTCAAAAGTTGAATATAGTAATGACCAGTCGCGATTGTACAGAGTGCAGTGTAGCCGGTTTCAATTAACAAAAAGACCAGGCAAAAATGCAAAAGTGGAAAAACTGTTCCAGTGCTACTAGTAAGAGGCTAATCCGACGTATTTTGTGACGACAAATCGAATGGTGCAAACCGCGTTGCTCTCCGACCAATACTTTTGCCTGTAGTGACAATTGAATGATCATTTATGTCATAATCACGTGCCCAGCAACGGCTCTTACTCCATGGAAATCAGGGAAATTTGCAATTTTTCAACAGCTGCCGATGCCTGGCTCAATTCCGCATCTTTTGGCACCTTATTCATGTGGGTCTGTGGTCAGTTGTACTTTTTACAGCAGACTGTATCAAGTACCTTTTGTTTTTCACGTACAAATGGTGTGGTTTTTCTACACGTAGATAAAGACATTGAGATTGTCTTGCACTTAGAAGAAAGGCAATTGCTGGGTGAGTTAAATGGGCTTAGCCCAAAGATTTCAGGTCTTCTGGGCTACCGAAGGGCACATAACTTATAGTCAAAAGTTGAATATAGTAATGACCATTCGCGATTGTACAGAGTACAGTGTAGCCGATTTCAATTAACAAAAAGACCAGGTAAAAATGCAAAAGTGGAAAAACTGTTCCAGTGCTGCTGGTAAGAGGCTAATCCGACGTATTATGTGACGAGAAATCGAATGGTGCAAACCGCGTTGCTCTCCGACCAATACTTTTGGCTGTAGTGACAATTGAATGATCATTTATGTCATAATCACGTGCCCAGCAACGGCTCTTACTCCATGGAAACCAGGGAAATTTGCAATTTTTCAACAGCTGCCGATGCCTGGCTCAATTCCGCATCTTTTGGCACCTTACTGAAGTGGGTCAGTGTTCAGTTGTACTTTTTACAGCAGACTGTATCAAGTACCTTGTGGTTTTCACGTACAAATGGTGTGGTTTTTCTACACGTAGATAAAGACATTGAGATTGTCTTGCACTTAGAAGTAAGGCAATTGCTGGGTGAGTTAAATGGGCTTGGCCCAAAGATTTGACGTCTTCTGGGCTACCGAAGGGCACATAACTTATAGTCAAAAGTTGAATATAGTAATGACCAGTCGCGATTGTACAGAGTACAGTGTAGCCGATTTCAATTAACAAAAAGACCAGGTAAAAATGCAAAAGTGGAAAAACTGTTCCCGTGCTGCTGGTAAGAGGCTAATCCAACGTATTATGTGACGAGAAATCGAATGGTGCAAACCGCGTTGCTCTCCGACCAATACTTTTGGCTGTAGTGACAATTGAATGATCATTTATGTCATAATCACGTGCCCAGCAACGGCCCTTACTCCATGGAAACCAGGGAAATTTGCAATTTTTCAACAGCTGCCGATGCCTGGCTCATTCCGCATCTTTTGGCACCTTACTGAAGTGGGTCAGTGTTCAGTTGTACTTTTTACAGCAGACTGTATCAAGTACCTTGTGGTTTTCACGTACAAATGGTGTGGTTTTTCTACACGTAGATAAAGACATTGAGATTGTCTTGCACTTAGAAGTAAAGCAATTGCTGGATGAGTTAAATGGGCTTGGCCCAAAGATTTGACGTCTTCTGGGCTACCGAAGGGCACATAACTTATAGTCAAAAGTTGAATATAGTAATGACCAGTCGCGATTGTACAGAGTGCAGTGTAGCCGATTTCAATTAACAAAAAGACCAGGCAAAAATGCAAAAGTGCAAAAAACTGTTCCAGTGCTACTGGTAAGAGGCTAATCCGACGTATTTTGTGACGACAAATCGAATGGTGCAAGCCACGTTGCTCTCCGACCAACACTTTTGCCTGTAGTGACAATTGAATGATCATTTATGTCATAATCACGTGCCCAGCAACGGCTCTTACTCCATGGAAACCAGGGAAATTTGCAATTTTTCAACAGCTGCCGATGCCTGGCTCAATTCCGCATCTTTTGGCACCTTACTGAAGTGGGTCAGTGTTCAGTTGTACTTTTTACAGCAGACTGTATCAAGTACCTTGTGTTTTTCACGTACAAATGCTGTGGTTTTTCTACACGTAGATAAAGACATTGAGATTGTCTTGCACTTAGAAGAAAGGCAATTGCTGGGTGAGTTAAATGGGCTTAGCCAAAGATTTCAGGTCTTCTGGGCTACCGAAGGGCACATAACTTATAGTCAAAAGTTGAATATAGTAATGACCAGTCGCGATTGTACAGAGTACAGTGTAGCCGATTTCAATTAACAAAAAGACCAGGTAAAAGTGCAAAAGTGGAAAAAACTGTTCCAGTGCTGCTGGTAAGAGTCTAATCCGACGTATTTTGTGACGAGAAATCGAATGGTGCAAACCGCAATGCTCTCCGACCAATACTTTTGGCTGTAGTGACAATTGAATGATCATTTATGTCATAATCACGTGCCCAGCAACGGCTCTTACTCCATGGAAACCAGGGAAATTTGCAATTTTTCAACAGCTGCCGATGCCTGGCTCAATTCCGCATCTTTTGGCACCTTATTCATGTGGGTCTGTGGTCAGTTGTACTTTTTACAGCAGACTGTATCAAGTACCTTGTGTTTTTCACGTACAAATGGTGTGGTTTTTCTACACGTAGATAAAGACATTGAGATTGTCTTGACTTAGAAGTAAGGCAATTGCTGGGTGAGTTAAATGGGCTTAGCCCAAAGATTTCAGGTCTTCTGGGCTACCGAAGGGCACATAACTTATAGTCAAAAGTTAAAAATATAGTAATGACCAGTCGCGATTGTACAGAGTACAGTGTAGCCGATTTCAATTAACAAAAAGACCAGGTAAAAAATGCAAAAGTGGAAAAACTGTTCCAGTGCTGCAGGTAAGAGGCTAATCCGACGTATTATGTGACGAGAAATCGAATGGTGCAAACCGCGTTGCTTTCCGACCCATACTTTTGGCTGTAGTGACAATTGAATGATCATTTATGTCATAATCACGTGCCCAGCAACGGCTCTTACTCCATGGAAACCAGGGAAATTTGCAATTTTTCAACAGCTGCCGATGCCTGGCTCAATTCCGCATCTTTTGGCACCTTATTCATGTGGGTCTGTGGTCAGTTGTACTTTTTACAGCAGACTGTATCAAGTACCTTTTGTTTTTCACGTACAAATGGTGTGGTTTTTCTACACGTAGATAAAGACATTGAGATTGTCTTGCACTTAGAAGAAAGGCAATTGCTGGGTGAGTTAAATGGGCTTAGCCCAAAGATTTCAGGTCTTCTGGGCTACCGAAGGGCACATAACTTATAGTCAAAAGTTGAATATAGTAATGACCAGTCGCGATTGTACAGAGTACAGTGTAGCCGATTTCAATTAACAAAAAGACCAGGTAAAAATGCAAAAGTGGAAAAACTGTTCCAGTGCTGCTGGTAAGAGGCTAATCCGAC